>NW_022148148.1:0-41573 GCF_901933205.1 Camarhynchus parvulus
CGGACCGGGGGCTGGTGAGTTTGTTTCAGAGGGAAAGGCCGTTGTTTATGTTTGGGGGCCTGTGCCCGGGTAGCCGGCTGGCTCCTGAAAATCCGCGATGCGCGGGATGCCTCCCCAGACCCCTGGCACCCAGTGCCAACTCAGGCTGTTTATGTTTGGAGGCCATAGGGCCAGAGTGGCGGCTGGCTCCTGAAACTCCGTCGACGCAGGATGCCTCCCAGACCCAAGCTGGCACCAGTGCCAACTCAGGGGCTGGTTTTGATAGTGGTAACGGGTCCACAATCTGCCATCACGGACGGGGCTGGTGAGTTTTTGTTTCAGAGGAAAGGTCAGGCCCGTTGTTTATGTTTGGGGGCCTGTGCCCGGACTGGCTGGCTGGCTCCTGAAAATCCGGCGATGCATGGGATGCCTCCCAGTTAAGCTGGCACCAGTGCCAACTCGGGCTGGTTTGATAGTTCTAACAGTCCCCAATCTGCCATCAAAACCGGGGCTGGTGAGTTTTTGTTTCAGCGGGAAGGCCCGTTGTTTATGTTTGGGGGCCTGTGCCACGGTGGCTGGCTGGCTCCTGAAAATCGCGATATCGCCGGGGATGCCTCCCCAGACCCAAGCTGGCACCAGTGCCAACTCGGGCTGGTTTGATAGTGCCAGCGAGGTCCCACGGCTCTGCCATCAAGGACGGGGCTGGTGAGTTTTGTTTCAGTGGGGAAGCCGTTGTTTGTTTATGTTTGGGGCCCATAGGCCGGACTGGCGGCTGGCTCCTGAAAATCCGCGATGCGCGGGATGCCTCCCAGACCCAAGCTGGCACCAGTGCCAGCTTCGGGCTGGTTTGATAAGTGCTAATGGCGTCCCACAATCTGCCATCAAGGACGGGGCTGGTGAGGTTTTGTTTCAGAGGGAAAGGCCCGTTGTTTTATGTTTGGGGGCCTCTGCGGACTGGCCTGGCTGGCTCCTGAAAATCCTTGCGATATCATGGGATGCCTCCCAGACCCAAGCTGGCACCAGTGCCTTCTCGGGCTGGTTTGATAGTGCTAATGGCGTCCCACAATCTGCCGCAAACCCCGGGGCTGGTGGAGTTTTGTTTTCAGAGGAAAGGTCCGTTGTTTATGTTTGGGGGCCATAGGCCGGGTGGCGGCTGGCTCCGCGAAAATCAGCGATCGCAGGATGCCTCCCAGGCCAAGCTGGCACCAGTGCCAACTCGGGCTGGTTTGATAGTACCAGCGAGTCCCCAGTCTGCAACCAAGGACGGGGCTGGTGACTATTGTTTAAGAGGGAAAAGCCGTTGTTTATGTTTGGGGGCCGTGGGCCGGTGGCTGGCTGGCTCCGCGAAAATCGCGATCGCGCAGGATGCCTCCCAGACCCAAGCTGGCACCAGTGCCAACTCGGGCTGGTTTGATAGTGCCAACGGAGTCCCACAATCTGCCATCAGGACCGGGTCTGGTGACTTTTTCAGAGGGAAAGGCCGTTGTTTATGTTTGGGGCCTGTGCCCCGGACTGGCTGGCTGGCTCCTGAAAATCCCGCGATCGCAGGATGCCTCCCAGACCCAAGCTGGCACCAGTGCCAACTCGGGCTGGTTTGATAGTTCTAATGGCGTCCCACAATCTGCCACCCAAAGCCGGGAGGGGCTGGTGAGTTTTGTTTCAGTGGGAAAGGCCCGTTGTTTTATGTTTGGGGGCCATAGGCCGGGTGGCCGGCTGGCTCTGAAAATCAGCGTCGCAGGATGCCTCCCAGACCCAAGCTGGCACCAGTGCCAGCTCGGGCTGGTTTGATAGTGCCAACGCAGTCCCACAATCTGCAACCTCGGACGGGATCTGGTATTTTTGTTTCAGAGGGGAGAAAGGCCCGTTGTTTTATGTTTGGGGGCCTCTGCCCGGTTGTGGCTGGCTCCTGAAAATCCGCGATCGCCCAGGGGATGCCTCCCAGACCCAAGCTGGCACCAGTGCCAACTCGGGCTGGTTTGATGGTGCCAACGGAGTCCCACAGTCTGCCGTCGGGGACTGGGGGCTGGTGAGTTTTTGTTTCAGCGGGAGAAAGAAGCCCGTTGTTTATGTTTGCAGGGGCCATAGGCTCGGACTACAGCCCGGCTGGCTCCTGAAAATCCGCGATGCGCAGGATGCCTCCCCAGACCCAAGCTGGCACCAGTGCCAACTTCGGGCTGGTTTGATAGTGCCAACGAGGTCCCACAATCTGCAACCGGGGCGGGGCTGGTGAGTTTTGTTTCAGCGGGGAAAAGGCCCGTTGTTTATGTTTGGGGGCCATAAGCCGGTGTGGGCTGGCTGGCTCCTGAAAATCCAGCGTCGCAGGATGCCCTCCCAGACCCAAGCTGGCACCAGGTGCCAACTCGGGCTGGTTTGATGAATACCAATGAGGTCCCAAAAATCTGCCATCAAGGACCGGGGCTGGTGAGTTTTGTTTCAGAGGGAAAGGCCCGTTGTTTATGTTTTGGGGGCCATAGGCCGGAGTGGCGGATGGCTCCTGAAAATCCCGCGATGCGCAGGATGCCTCCCAGACCCAAGCTGGCACCAGTGCCAGCTCGGGCTGGTTTGATATGCCAACGAGGTCCCACAGTCTGCCACCAAATACCGGGGCTGGTGAGTTTTGTTTCAGCCCGGGGGAAAGGCCGTTGTTTATGTTTGGAGGCCATAGGGCCAGAGTGGCGGCTGGCTCCTGAAACTCGCGATGCGCGGGATGCCTCCCAGACCCAAGCTGGCACCAGTGCCAACTCGGGCTGGTTTGATAGTGGAATTTCTAATGGCGTCCCACAATCTGCCATCACGGACCGGGGCTGGTGAGTTTTGTTTCAGAGGGAAAGGCCCATTGTTTATGTTTGGGGCCTGTGCCGGGTATCCGGCTGGCTCCTGAAAATCCGGCGATCACGCTTGGGGATGCCTCCCAGACCCAAGCTGGCACCAGTGCCAACTCGGGCTGGTTTGCTACTTCCAATGGCGTCCCACAATCTGCCATCAAGGACCGGGGCTGGTGAGTTTTGTTTCAGTAGGGAAAGGCCGTTGTTTATGTTTGGGGACCATAGGCCCGGACTGGCTTCGGCTGGCTCTTCCTGAAAATCGCGTAAGCGGGATGCCTCCCAGAGCCCAAGCTGGCACCAGTGCCAACTTCGGGCTGGTTTGATAGTGCCAACGAGTCCCACAATCTGCCATCTCGGACAGGGGCTGGTGAGTTTTTGTTTTCAGAGGTAAAGGCCCATTTTTTATGTTTGGGGGCCTGTGCCCGGAGTATCGGCTGGCTCCTGAAAATCCAGCGATGCATGGGGATGCCTCCCCAGACCCAAGCTGGCACCAGTGCCAGCTTCGGGGCTGGTTTGATAGTGCCAACGGAGTCCCACAATCTGCCCATCTCGGACCGGGGCTGGTGAGTTTTTGTTTCAGGGAAAGGCCCGTTGTTTTATGTTTGAGGCCATCTGCCGGACTGGCGGCTGGCTCCTGAAAATCCAGCGATGCCGGGATGCCTCCCAGACCCAAGCTGGCACCAGTGCCCAGCTTCGGGCTGGTTTGATAGTTCCAACGGATCCCACAATCTGCAACCAGGACCGGGGGCTGGTGACTTTTGTTTAGAGGGAAAGGCCATTTTGTTTATGTTTTGGGGCCATAGGCGGCCGGTGGCGACTGGCTCCGAAAAATCAGCGTCACGCGGGATGGATGCCAGACCCAAGCTGGCACCAGTGCCAGCTTCGGGCTGGTTTGATAGTGCCAAGGGGAGTCCCACAATCTGCAATCAAGGACTGGGGCTGGTGAGTTTTTTCAGAGGCAAAGGCACGTTGTTTATGTTTGGGGGCCTGTGCTCGGGACTGGCTGGCGCTGGCTGGCTCGAAAATCCCGCGATCACGCGGGATGCCTCCCAGACAAGCGCTGGCATGGTGCCAACTTCGGGGCTGGTTTGATAGTTCTAATGGCGTCCCACAATCTGCCATCAAAGGACTGGGGCTGGTGAGTTTTTGTTTCAGGGAAAGGTTGTTGTTTATGTTTGGGGGCCTGCATGCTCCCGGGGCCAGGCTGGCTGGCTCCTGAAAATCCCGCGATCGCCAGGATGCCTCGGAGGCCAAGCTGGCACCAGTGCCAACTTCGGGCCTGGTTGATAGTGCTAATGGCGTCCCACAATCTGCCATCAAACCGGGGCTGGTGAGTTTTGTTTCAGAGGGAAAGGCCCGTTGTTTATGTTTGGGGGCCATAGGCCGGGGTGGCGGCTGGCTCCTGAAAATCCGCGATCGCGGGATGCCTCCCAGACCCAAGCTGGCACCAGTGCCAACTCGGGCTGGTTTGATAGTGCCAGCGGAGTCCCACAATCTGCCATCAAGGACCGGGGCTGGTGAGTTTTGTTTCAGAGGGAAAGGCCCGTTGTTTATGTTTGGGGGCCATAGGCCGGGTGGCGGCTGGCTCCTGAAAATCAGCGATCACGCAGGATGCCTCCCAGACCCAAGCTGGCACCAGTGCCAACTCGGGCTGGTTTGATAGTGCCAGCGGGGTCCCACAATCTGCCATCAAGGACCGGGGCTGGTGAGTTTTGTTTCAGAGGAAAGGCCCGTTGTTTATGTTTGGGGGCCATAGGCCGGGGTGGCGGCTGGCTCCTGAAAATCCAGCGATCACGCGGGATGCCTCCCAGACCCAAGCTGGCACCAGTGCCAACTTCGGGCTGGTTTGATAGTGCCAGCGAGGTCCCACAATCTGCCATCAAGGACCGGGGCTGGTGAGTTTTGTTTCAGAGGGAAAGGCCCGTTGTTTATGTTTGGGGGCCTGTAGGCGGGGTATCGGCTGGCTCCTGAAAATCCAGCGATCACGCGGGATGCCTCCCAGACCCAAGCTGGCACCAGTGCCAACTTCGGGCTGGTTTGATAGTGCCAGCGGAGTCCCACAATCTGCCATCAAGGACCGGGGCTGGTGAGTTTTTGTTTCAGAGGGAAAGGCCCGTTGTTTATGTTTGGGGGCCATAGGCCGGGTGGCGGCTGGCTCCTGAAAATCCAGCGATCACGCAGGATGCCTCCCAGACCCAAGCTGGCACCAGTGCCAACTTCGGGCTGGTTTGATAGTGCCAGCGAGTCCCACAATCTGCCATCAAGGACCGGGGCTGGTGAGTTTTTGTTTCAGAGGGAAAGGCCCGTTGTTTATGTTTGGGGGCCATGGGCCCGGAGTGGCGGCTGGCTCCTGAAAATCCAGCGATCACATGGGATGCCTCCCAGACCCAAGCTGGCACCAGTGCCAACTTCGGGCTGGTTTGATAGTGCCAGCGGAGTCCCACAATCTGCCATCAAGGACCGGGGCTGGTGAGTTTTGTTTCAGAGGGAAAGGCCCGTTGTTTATGTTTGGGGGCCTGTGCCGGGGTGGCGGCTGGCTCCTGAAAATCCAGCGATCGCAGGATGCCTCCCAGACCCAAGCTGGCACCAGTGCCAACTTCGGGCTGGTTTGATAGTGCCAGCGGAGTCCCACAATCTGCCATCAAGGACCGGGGCTGGTGAGTTTTTGTTTCAGAGGGAAAGGCCCGTTGTTTATGTTTTGGGGCCTGTGCCCGGAGTGGCGGCTGGCTCCTGAAAATCCAGCGATCGCGGGATGCCTCCCAGACCCAAGCTGGCACCAGTGCCAACTTCGGGCTGGTTTGATAGTGCCAACGGAGTCCCACAATCTGCCATCAGGGACCGGGGCTGGTGAGTTTTGTTTCAGAGGGAAAGGCCCGTTGTTTATGTTTGGGGGCCATAGGCCCGGGTGGCGGCTGGCTCCTGAAAATCCAGCGATCATGGGATGCCTCCCAGACCCAAGCTGGCACCAGTGCCAACTTCGGGCTGGTTTGATAGTGCCAACGGAGGTCCCACAATCTGCCATCACGGACCGGGGCTGGTGAGTTTTTGTTTCAGAGGGAAAGGCCCGTTGTTTATGTTTGGGGGCCATGCCCCGGAGTGGCGGCTGGCTCCTGAAAATCCGCGATGCGCGCAGGATGCCTCCCAGACCCAAGCTGGCACCAGTGCCAACTCGGGCTGGTTTGATAGTGCCAGCGAGGTCCCACAATCTGCCATCAAGGACCGGGGCTGGTGAGTTTTGTTTCAGAGGGAAAGGCCCGTTGTTTATGTTTGGGGGCCATAGGGCGGAGTGGCGGCTGGCTCCTGAAAATCAGCGATCGCGCAGGATGCCTCCCAGACCCAAGCTGGCACCAGTGCCAACTCGGGCTGGTTTGATAGTGCCAGCGAGGTCCCACAATCTGCCATCAAGGACCGGGGCTGGTGAGTTTTGTTTCAGAGGGAAAGGCCCGTTGTTTATGTTTGGGGGCCTGTGCCCGGAGTGGCGGCTGGCTCCTGAAAATCCAGCGATCGCAGGATGCCTCCCAGACCCAAGCTGGCACCAGTGCCAACTTCGGGCTGGTTTGATAGTGCCAGCGGAGTCCCACAATCTGCCATCAAGGACCGGGGCTGGTGAGTTTTTGTTTCAGAGGGAAAGGCCCGTTGTTTATGTTTGGGGGCCTGTGCCCCGGGGTGGCGGCTGGCTCCTGAAAATCAGCGATCATGGGATGCCTCCCAGACCCAAGCTGGCACCAGTGCCAACTCGGGCTGGTTTGATAGTGCCAAGCGAGGTCCCACAATCTGCCATCAGGACCGGGGCTGGTGAGTTTTGTTTCAGAGGGAAAGGCCCGTTGTTTATGTTTGGGGGCCATAGGCCGGGTGGCGGCTGGCTCCTGAAAATCAGCGATCGCGGGATGCCTCCCAGACCCAAGCTGGCACCAGTGCCAACTCGGGCTGGTTTGATAGTGCCAGCGGAGTCCCACAATCTGCCATCAAGGACCGGGGCTGGTGAGTTTTGTTTCAGAGGGAAAGGCCCGTTGTTTATGTTTGGGGGCCTGTGCCCGGGTGGCGGCTGGCTCCTGAAAATCCGCGATCATGGGATGCCTCCCAGACCC
Source organism: Camarhynchus parvulus (assembly GCF_901933205.1). Classification (NCBI taxonomy): domain Eukaryota; kingdom Metazoa; phylum Chordata; class Aves; order Passeriformes; family Thraupidae; genus Camarhynchus; species Camarhynchus parvulus. The sequence continues at coordinate 6,893 of NW_022148148.1, forward strand.
AAGCTGGCACCAGTGCCAACTCGGGCTGGTTTGATAGTGCCAGCGAGGTCCCACAATCTGCCATCAGGACCGGGGCTGGTGAGTTTTTTTTGTTTCAGAGGGAAAGGCCCGTTGTTTATGTTTGGGGGCCATAGGCCCGGGTGGCGGCTGGCTCCTGAAAATCCAGCGATCGCAGGATGCCTCCCAGACCCAAGCTGGCACCAGTGCCAACTTCGGGCTGGTTTGATAGTGCCAGCGGAGTCCCACAATCTGCCACCAAGGACCGGGGCTGGTGAGTTTTGTTTCAGGGGAAAGGCCCGTTGTTTATGTTTGGGGGCCATAGGGCCGGAGTGGCGGCTGGCTCCTGAAAATCCAGCGATCGCAGGATGCCTCCCAGACCCAAGCTGGCACCAGTGCCAACTCGGGCTGGTTTGATAGTGCCAGCGGAGTCCCACAATCTGCCATCAAGGACCGGGGCTGGTGAGTTTTGTTTCAGAGGGAAAGGCCCGTTGTTTATGTTTGGGGCCTGTGCCCGGAGTGGCGGCTGGCTCCTGAAAATCCAGCGATCGCAGGATGCCTCCCAGACCCAAGCTGGCACCAGTGCCAACTTCGGGCTGGTTTGATAGTGCCAGCGGAGGTCCCACAATCTGCCATCAAGGACCGGGGCTGGTGAGTTTTTGTTTCAGAGGGAAAGGCCCGTTGTTTATGTTTGGGGGCCTAGGCCCCGGAGTGGCGGCTGGCTCCTGAAAATCCAGCGATCGCGGGATGCCTCCCAGACCCAAGCTGGCACCAGTGCCAACTTCGGGCTGGTTTGATAGTGCCAACGGGTCCCACAATCTGCCATCAGGACCGGGGCTGGTGAGTTTTGTTTCAGAGGGAAAGGCCCGTTGTTTATGTTTGGGGGCCTAGGCCCGGAGTGGCGGCTGGCTCCTGAAAATCAGCGATACGCAGGATGCCTCCCAGACCCAAGCTGGCACCAGTGCCAACTTCGGGCTGGTTTGATAGTGCCAGCGGAGTCCCACAATCTGCCATCAGGACCGGGGCTGGTGAGTTTTGTTTCAGAGGGAAAGGCCCGTTGTTTATGTTTGGGGGCCATAGGCCGGGGTGGCGGCTGGCTCCTGAAAATCAGCGATCGCAGGATGCCTCCCAGACCCAAGCTGGCACCAGTGCCAACTTCGGGCTGGTTTGATAGTGCCAGCGGAGTCCCACAATCTGCCATCAAGGACCGGGGCTGGTGAGTTTTGTTTCAGAGGGAAAGGCCCGTTGTTTATGTTTGGGGGCCTGGGCCGGGTGGCGGCTGGCTCCTGAAAATCCAGCGATCGCGGGATGCCTCCCAGACCCAAGCTGGCACCAGTGCCAACTCGGGCTGGTTTGATAGTGCCAACGGAGTCCCACAATCTGCCATCAAGGACCGGGGCTGGTGAGTTTTGTTTCAGAGGGAAAGGCCCGTTGTTTATGTTTGGGGCCTGTGCCCGGAGTGTGGCGGCTGGCTCCTGAAAATCCAGCGATCACGCGCAGGATGCCTCCCAGACCCAAGCTGGCACCAGTGCCAACTTCGGGCTGGTTTGATAGTGCCAGCGGAGTCCCACAATCTGCCATCAAGGACCGGGGCTGGTGAGTTTTGTTTCAGAGGGAAAGGCCCGTTGTTTATGTTTGGGGGCCATAGGCCGGGGTGGCGGCTGGCTCCTGAAAATCCAGCGATCACGCGGGATGCCTCCCAGACCCAAGCTGGCACCAGTGCCAACTTCGGGCTGGTTTGATAGTGCCAGCGGGTCCCACAATCTGCCATCAAGGACCGGGGCTGGTGAGTTTTGTTTTTCAGAGGGAAAGGCCCGTTGTTTATGTTTGGGGGCCATAGGCCGGGGTGGCGGCTGGCTCCTGAAAATCCGCGATCGCAGGATGCCTCCCAGACCCAAGCTGGCACCAGTGCCAACTTCGGGCTGGTTTGATAGTGCCAACGGGTCCCACAATCTGCCATCAAGGACCGGGGCTGGTGACTTTTTTTGTTTCAGAGGGAAAGGCCCGTTGTTTATGTTTGGGGGCCTGTGCCCCGGACTGGCTGGCTGGCTCCTGAAAATCCAGCGATCATGGGATGCCTCCCAGACCCAAGCTGGCACCAGTGCCAACTTCGGGCTGGTTTGATAGTGCTAATGGCGTCCCACAATCTGCCACCAAAGCCCGGGGCTGGTGAGTTTTGTTTCAGAGGGAAAGGCCCGTTGTTTATGTTTGGGGGCCATAGGCCGGGGTGGCGGCTGGCTCCTGAAAATCCGCGATCGCAGGATGCCTCCCAGACCCAAGCTGGCACCAGTGCCAACTCGGGCTGGTTTGATAGTGCCAGCGGAGTCCCACAATCTGCCATCAAGGACCGGGGCTGGTGAGTTTTGTTTCAGAGGGAAAGGCCCGTTGTTTATGTTTGGGGGCCATGGCCGGGGTGGCGGCTGGCTCCTGAAAATCCAGCGATATCGCAGGATGCCTCCCAGACCCAAGCTGGCACCAGTGCCAACTTCGGGCTGGTTTGATAGTGCCAGCGAGGTCCCACAATCTGCCATCAAGGACCGGGGCTGGTGAGTTTTGTTTCAGAGGGAAAGGCCCGTTGTTTATGTTTGGGGGCCATAGGCCCGGGTGGCGGCTGGCTCCTGAAAATCCAGCGATCGCAGGATGCCTCCCAGACCCAAGCTGGCACCAGTGCCAACTTCGGGCTGGTTTGATAGTGCCAGCGAGGTCCCACAATCTGCCATCAAGGACCGGGGCTGGTGAGTTTTGTTTCAGAGGGAAAGGCCCGTTGTTTATGTTTTGGGGCCTGGCCGGGTGGCGGCTGGCTCCTGAAAATCCAGCGATCGCGGGATGCCTCCCAGACCCAAGCTGGCACCAGTGCCAACTTCGGGCTGGTTTGATAGTGCCAACGGAGTCCCACAATCTGCCATCAGGACCGGGGCTGGTGAGTTTTGTTTCAGAGGGAAAGGCCCGTTGTTTATGTTTGGGGGCCATAGGCCGGGTGGCGGCTGGCTCCTGAAAATCCAGCGATCACGCGGGATGCCTCCCAGACCCAAGCTGGCACCAGTGCCAACTTCGGGCTGGTTTGATAGTGCCAGCGGGTCCCACAATCTGCCATCAAGGACCGGGGCTGGTGAGTTTTGTTTCAGAGGAAAGGCCCGTTGTTTATGTTTGGGGCCCTAGGCCGGGGTGGCGGCTGGCTCCTGAAAATCCAGCGATCGCGGGATGCCTCCCAGACCCAAGCTGGCACCAGTGCCAACTCGGGCTGGTTTGATAGTGCCAGCGGAGTCCCACAATCTGCCATCACGGACCCGGGGCTGGTGAGTTTTTGTTTCAGGGAAAGGCCCGTTGTTTATGTTTGGGGGCCTAGGCCGGGTGGGCGGCTGGCTCCTGAAAATCCCGCGATCATCATGGGATGCCTCCCAGACCCAAGCTGGCACCAGTGCCAACTCGGGCTGGTTTGATAGTGCCAGCGGGTCCCACAATCTGCCATCAAGGACCGGGGCTGGTGAGTTTTGTTTCAGAGGGAAAGGCCCGTTGTTTATGTTTGGGGCCTAGGCCGGAGGTGGCGGCTGGCTCCTGAAAATCCAGCGATCATGGGATGCCTCCCAGACCCAAGCTGGCACCAGTGCCAACTTCGGGCTGGTTTGATAGTGCCAGCGGAGTCCCACAATCTGCCATCAAGGACCGGGGCTGGTGAGTTTTGTTTCAGAGGGAAAGGCCCGTTGTTTATGTTTGGGGGCCTGTGCCCCGGTGTGGCCGGCTGGCTCCTGAAAATCAGCGAGCGATCGCATGGGATGCCTCCCAGACCCAAGCTGGCACCAGTGCCAACTTCGGGCTGGTTTGATAGTGCCAGCGGAGTCCCACAATCTGCCATCAAGGACCGGGGCTGGTGAGTTTTTGTTTCAGGGAAAGGCCCGTTGTTTATGTTTGGGGGCCTGTGCCCGGAGTGGCGGCTGGCTCCTGAAAATCCAGCGATCGCGGGATGCCTCCCAGACCCAAGCTGGCACCAGTGCCAACTTCGGGCTGGTTTGATAGTGCCAACGGAGTCCCACAATCTGCCATCAAGGACCGGGGCTGGTGAGTTTTGTTTCAGAGGGAAAGGCCCGTTGTTTATGTTTTGGGGCCTAGGCCGGACTGTGGCGGCTGGCTCCTGAAAATCCAGCGATACGCAGGATGCCTCCCAGACCCAAGCTGGCACCAGTGCCAACTTCGGGCTGGTTTGATAGTGCCAAGCGGAGTCCCACAATCTGCCATCAAGGACCGGGGCTGGTGAGTTTTGTTTCAGAGGGAAAGGCCCGTTGTTGTTTATGTTTGGGGGCCCTGTGCCCCGGACTGGCTGGCTGGCTCCTGAAAATCCAGCGATCGCGGGAGGATGCCTCCCAGACCCAAGCTGGCACCAGTGCCAACTTCGGGCCGATTTGATAGTGCCAATGGAGTCCCACAATCTGCCACCAAGGACCGGGGCTGGTGAGTTTTTGTTTCAGAGGGAAAGGCCCGTTGTTTATGTTTGGGGGCCATAGGCCGGGTGGCGGCTGGCTCCTGAAAATGGCGGCAGGATGCCTCCCTGAAACCAGTGCCAACTCGGGCTGGTTTGATAGGATGCCCCCAATCTGCCATCAAGCGGGGCTGGTGACCAGGAAAGGCCCGTTGTTTATGTTTGGGGCCTTCGGGCTGGTCCAGCGATCGCGGGATGCCTTGGCACCAGTGCCAACTTCGGGCTGGTTTCCCAGTCCCACAATCTGCCATCAAGGACCGGGGCTGGTGAGTTTTTGTTTCAGAGGAAAGGCCCGTTGTTTATGTTTGGGGGCCATAGCCCCGGGTGGCGGCTGGCTCCTGAAAATCAGCGATCATGGGATGCCTCCCAGACCCAAGCTGGCACCAGTGCCAACTTCGGGCTGGTTTGATAGTGCCAGCGGAGTCCCACAATCTGCCATCAGGACCGGGGCTGGTGAGTTTTGTTTCAGAGGGAAAGGCCCGTTGTTTATGTTTGGGGCCATAGGCCGGGTGGCGGCTGGCTCCTGAAAATCCGCGATCATGGGATGCCTCCCAGACCCAAGCTGGCACCAGTGCCAACTTCGGGCTGGTTTGATAGTGCCAGCGGAGTCCCACAATCTGCCATCAAGGACGGGGCTGGTGAGTTTTTGTTTCAGAGGGAAAGGCCGTTGTTTATGTTTGGGGGCCTGTGGCCGGGTGGCCGGCTGCTGGCTCCTGAAAATCCGCGTCGCGGGATGCCTCCCAGACCCAAGCTGGCACCAGTGCCAACTTCGGGCTGGTTTGATAGTGCCAACGGAGTCCCACAATCTGCCATCAGGACGGGGCTGGTGAGTTTTGTTTCAGAGGGAAAGGCCCGTTGTTTATGTTTGGGGGCCCATGCCCGGGGTGGCGGCTGGCTCCTGAAAATCCGCGATCGCGGGATGCCTCCCAGACCCAAGCTGGCACCAGTGCCAACTCGGGCTGGTTTGATAGTGCCAACGGAGTCCCACAATCTGCCATCAGGACCGGGGCTGGTGAGTTTTGTTTCAGAGGGAAAGGCCCGTTGTTTATGTTTGGGGGCCATAGGCCCGGGGTGGCGGCTGGCTCCTGAAAATCCGCGATCGCAGGATGCCTCCCAGACCCAAGCTGGCACCAGTGCCAACTCGGGCTGGTTTGATAGTGCCAACGGAGTCCCACAATCTGCCATCAAGGACCGGGGCTGGTGAGTTTTGTTTCAGAGGGAAAGGCCCGTTGTTTATGTTTGGGGGCCATAGGCCGGAGTGGCGGCTGGCTCCTGAAAATCCAGCGATCGCAGGATGCCTCCCAGACCCAAGCTGGCACCAGTGCCAACTTCGGGCTGGTTTGATAGCCAACGGAGTCCCACAATCTGCCATCAGGACCGGGGCTGGTGAGTTTTGTTTTCAGGGAAAGGCCCGTTGTTTATGTTTGGGGGCCTAGGCCCGGGGTGGCGGCTGGCTCCTGAAAATCAGCGATCGCAGGATGCCTCCCAGACCCAAGCTGGCACCAGTGCCAACTTCGGGCTGGTTTGATAGTGCCAACGGAGTCCCACAATCTGCCATCAAGGACCGGGGCTGGTGAGTTTTGTTTCAGAGGGAAAGGCCCGTTGTTTATGTTTGGGGGCCATGGGCCCGTGGTGGCGGCTGGCTCCTGAAATCGCGATCACGCGCGGGATGCCTCCCAGACCCAAGCTGGCACCAGTGCCAACTTCGGGCTGGTTTGATAGTGCCAGCGGAGTCCCACAATCTGCCATCAAGGACCGGGGCTGGTGAGTTTTGTTTCAGAGGAAAGGCCCGTTGTTTATGTTTGGGGGCCTGTGGCGGGTGGCGGCTGGCTCCTGAAAATCCCGCGATCGCGGGATGCCTCCCAGACCCAAGCTGGCACCAGTGCCAACTCGGGCTGGTTTGATAGTGCCAACGGAGTCCCACAATCTGCCATCAAGGACCGGGGCTGGTGAGTTTTGTTTCAGAGGGAAAGGCCCGTTGTTTTTATGTTTGGGGGCCATAGGCCCGGAGTGGCGGCTGGCTCCTGAAAATCAGCGATCGCAGGATGCCTCCCAGACCCAAGCTGGCACCAGTGCCAACTCGGGCTGGTTTGATAGTGCCAACGGAGTCCCACAATCTGCCATCAAGGACCGGGGCTGGTGAGTTTTGTTTCAGAGGGAAAGGCCCGTTGTTTATGTTTGGGGGCCTGTGCCCGGAGTGGGCGGCTGGCTCCTGAAAATCCAGCGATACGCAGGATGCCTCCCAGACCCAAGCTGGCACCAGTGCCAACTCGGGCTGGTTTGATAGTGCCAACGGAGTCCCACAATCTGCCATCAAGGACGGGGCTGGTGAGTTTTGTTTCAGAGGGAAAGGCCCGTTGTTTATGTTTGGGGGCCTGTGGCCGGAGTGGCGGCTGGCTCCTGAAAATCAGCGATCGCGGGATGCCTCCCAGACCCAAGCTGGCACCAGTGCCAACTCGGGCTGGTTTGATAGTGCCAACGGAGTCCCACAATCTGCCATCAAGGACCGGGGCTGGTGAGTTTTTTTGTTTCAGAGGGAAAGGCCGTTGTTTATGTTTGGGGGCCCATAGGCCGGGTGGCGGCTGGCTCCTGAAAATCGCGATCACGCAGGATGCCTCCCAGACCCAAGCTGGCACCAGTGCCAACTTCGGGCTGGTTTGATAGTGCCAACGGAGTCCCACAATCTACCATCAGGACCGGGCTTGGAGGTTTTGTTTCAGAAGAAGGGACCAGGCCCGTTGTTTATGTTTGGGAAGCGTGTCTTGGTGGCGGCTGGCTCCACAAAATCCCGCGATACAGGATGCCTCAGACCCAAGCTGGCGCCAGTGCCAGCTTCGAGGGCTGGTTTGATAGTGCCAATGGAGTCCCATAATCTGCCATCAAGGACGGGGCTGGTGACTTTTGTTCAGGGGGCAGGCCCGTTGTTTATTTTATGGGCCATAGGCCGGGCCGGCACGGCTCCCCAAAATCGCGATCAGGATGCCTTCAGACCCAAGCTGGCACCAGTGCCAGCTTCAGGCTGGTTTGATACTACCATGCCAGGTCCCCAATCCATCAGGACCGGGGCTCGTGAGTTTTGTTTCGGGAAGGCCGGTTGTTTTTGTTTGAGGCCATGGGCCGGGTGGCCGTCTGGCTCCTGAAATGGCGCCCTTACGGATGCCTCCCAGACCCAAGCTGGCACCAGTGCCAACTCGGGCACAGTTTGATAGTGCCACCGGGTCCCACAATCTACCATCAGGACCGGGGGCTGAGTTTTGTTTCAGAGGGAATGCCCGTTTTTTTATGTTTGGGGGCCATAGGCCGGTGGCGGCTGGCTCTCCTGAAAATCATCACGCGGGATGCCTCCGGGACTAGCTGGCACCAGTGCCAAATCGGGCTGGTTTGACAGTCCCACAATCTGCCATCAAGGACCGGGGCTGGTGACTTTTGTTTCAGGGACAGGCCCGTTTGTTTATGTTTAGGGGCCATAGGCCCGAGGGTGGCGACTGGCTCCTGAAAATCACGATAAGCACTTGGGTGCACCTCCCAGACTCAAACTGGCACCAGTGCCAACTTCGGGCTGGTTTTGATATAGTGCCAACAGGTCCCACAATCTGCCATCAAGGACCGGGGCTGGTGAGTTTTGTTTCAGAGGAAAGGCCATTCTTTATCTTTGGGGGCGCGGTTCCACAGTGGCGGCTGGTGCGAAAATCCAGCGATATAGGATTCCTTCAGACCCAAGCTGGCACCGGTGCCCAACTCGGGCTGGTTTGATAGTGCCAACGGGTCCCACAATCTGCCATCAAGGACCCAGGGTCTGGTGAGTTTTGTTTCGGGGGAAGGCCCGTTGTTTATGTTTGGGGGCGCGGAGGCCCACGGTGTGACTGGCTCGCCATCTGGAAAAGCAGGATGCCTCCCAGACTCAAGCTGGCACCAGTGCCAACTCAGGCTGGTTTGATAGGCTCCCACAATCTGCATCAGGGACCGGGGGGGGTGACTTTTGTTTCTGAGGGAAAGGCCCGTTGTTTTATGTTTGGGGGACCATAGGCCGGAGTGGCCGTCTGGCTCCCTGAAAATGTGATGTCCGCGGGATGCCTCCCAGACCCAAGCTGAACCTGTGAATTACCGGCTGGTTTGATGGTGCCAACGGAGTCCCACAATCTGCCATCAAGGACCGGGGCTGGTGAGTTTTTGTTTCAGAGGGAAAGGCCCGTTGTTTATGTTTGGGGGCCATAGGCCGGGTGGCGGCTGGCTCCTGAAAATCAGCGATCGCATGGGATGCCTCCCAGACCCAAGCTGGCACCAGTGCCAACTTCGGGCTGGTTTGATAGTGCCAAGGAGGTCCCACAATCTGCCATCAAGGACCGGGGCTGGTGAGTTTTTTGTTTCAGAGGGAAAGGCCCGTTGTTTATGTTTGGGGGCCATAGGCCCCGGTGGCGGCTGGCTCCTGAAAAATCCAGCGATCGCGGGATGCCTCCCAGACCCAAGCTGGCACCAGTGCCAACTTCGGGCTGGTTTGATAGTGCCAGCGGAGTCCCACAATCTGCCATCAGGACCGGGGCTGGTGAGTTTTGTTTCAGAGGAAAGGCCCGTTGTTTATGTTTGGGGGCCCATAGGCCGGGGTGGCGGCTGGCTCCTGAAAATCAGCGATCACGCGGGATGCCTCCCAGACCCAAGCTGGCACCAGTGCCAACTTCGGGCTGGTTTGATAGTGCCAACGGAGTCCCACAATCTGCCATCAAGGACGGGGCTGGTGAGTTTTTTTGTTTCAGAGGGAAAGGCCCGTTGTTTATGTTTGGGGGCCATAGCCCCGGGTGGCGGCTGGCTCCTGAAAATCCAGCGATCGCGGGATGCCTCCCAGACCCAAGCTGGCACCAGTGCCAACTTCGGGCTGGTTTGATAGTGCCAGCGAGGTCCCACAATCTGCCATCAAGGACCGGGGCTGGTGTTTTTTGTTTCAGAGGGAAAGGCCCGTTGTTTATGTTTGGGGGCCATAGGCCCGGGTGGCGGCTGGCTCCTGAAAATCAGCGATCGCCAGGATGCCTCCCAGACCCAAGCTGGCACCAGTGCCAACTCGGGCTGGTTTGATAGTGCCAGCGGAGGTCCCACAATCTGCCATCAAGGACCGGGGCTGGTGAGTTTTGTTTCAGAGGGAAAGGCCCGTTGTTTATGTTTGGGGGCCTGTGCCCGGGTGGCGGCTGGCTCCTGACCCAAGCTGGCACCAGTGCCAGCTGGTGGCGATGAGTGCAGTTCCCACTATCTGCCACTTGGGACCCGGGGCTGGGTGAGTTTTGTTGAACTCAGTGGTGTGTGTCGGCCATAGGCCCGAACGGCTCCATGAAAATGTCATTATGGATGCAAACTGGCACCATTTACTTCACCTTGGACTGGTTGATAGTGCCATTTGGAGTCCCACAATCTGCCATGTCAAGGACCAGGGCTGGTGGCTTTGTTTTCAGAGGAAAGGCCTGTTGTTTATGTGTCCCGGGTGCCATATATGGGCCAGGTGGCAGAAATCCAGCGTCACTGGGACTCCCAGACCCAAGCTGGCGCAGTGCCAGCCCAGCGGGCTACAGTTTGATAGTGCTGAGTCCCACAATCTTCAATCAAGACTGAGGGATGGTGAGTTTTGTTCGGAGAGGAAAGGCCCGTTGTTGTTGTTTATGTTTGAGGGGCCATATAGGCCGAGGGGTTAGCCGTCGAAGCACGAAAATCGGAGATACGCTTGGGATACCTCCCAGACTCAAGGCAGGCACCAGTCTGCGAGCGCGAGCTGGTTTGATAGTGCGGCAGGGGTTACATTCACTACCATCAGGACCGGGACTGGTGACTTTTTGTTTCCAGAAGGCCCGTTGTTTATGTTGGGGACCATAGGCGGTGGCGGCTGGCTCCTGAAAATCGGCGTCGCGGATGCCTCCCAGACTCAAAGCTGGCACCAGCTGGTGACAACCGGGCTGGTTGATAATTAGCAGGTCCCACAATCTACCATCAAGGACCGGGGCTGGGTGGGTTTTGTTTAGGGGAAGGCCGGTGTTTATGTATACGACCACTTGACACGGGTAGCTGGCCTTCCAGCTCCTGAAAAATGGGTGTCACTTGGGATGCCTCCCAGAACCAAGCTGTCACCAGCCAGTGCTACTTGGACTGGTTTTGATGGTGCCAAAAGCTGAGGTCCCACAATAATCTACTTACCCATCAAGGACGGGGCTGAGCTTTTTGTTTTCAGAGAAAGGCCTGTTGTTTATGTGTGAGTTACCTGGGCCCGAGGTGGCGTAAACCCCAGAAAAATCCATGATCACATGGGATGCCTCAGGCTCAAGCTGGCACCAATTTCCATCCTCGGGCCTAGTTTGATAGATTGTGGAGTCCCACAATCTGCCATCAAGGACCGGGGCGGTGACTTTATTTCAGAGGAATGGCGGTTTGTTTATGTTTGGGGCCATAGGCCCGGTGTGACTGGCTCCCTGAAAATGGCGTCACGCTTGGGATGCCTCCCAGATTCAAGCTGGCGCTGTGAGTGCCAGTGCCTTCGGGCTGGTTTGATATGGTGCCAGCGAGTCCCCAATCTGCAAAATGGGATGGGGGCTGGTGAGTTTTGTTTCAGAGGAAAAGGCCCGTTGAGCATGTTTGGGGCCATATGGTGGCTTGGCTGGCTCCTGAGAAAATCGGCGATCACGGGATGCCTCCCAGACCCAAAGCTGGCACCGAGGTGCCAGCTTCGGGCTGGTTTGATGGTGCGGAGTCCCACAATCTGCCATCAAGGACCGGGGCTGGTGAGTTTTGTTTCAGAGGGAAAGGCCCGGTGTTTATGTTTGGGGCCATAGGCCGGTAAAGCCGGCAGGCTCCTGAAAATCTTGATCGCGGGATGCCTCCCAGACCCAAGCTGGCCAGTGCAAGACTTCGGGCTGCTTTGATAGTGCCAAGCAGGTCCACAATCTGCCATCAGGACCGGGGCTGGTTTTGTTTCAGGGAAGGCCGTTGTTTATGTTTGGGGGGCCATAGGCCGGGAGGTGGCCGGCTGGCTCCTGAAAATCCAGCGTCACTTCAGGATGCCTCCCAGACTCTCGGCTGGCACCAGTGCCAACTTCGGGCTGCTTTGATACTTCCAATGGAGTCCCACAATCTGCCATCAATATTGACGGGGCTGGTGACTTTTGTTTCAGAGGAATGGCCCGTTGTTTATGTTTGGGGGCCATAGGCCGGGGTAAGCTGGCTCCGAAAATCAGCGATCGTGGGATGCCTCCCAGACCTAGCTGGCACCAGGGCCAACTTCGGGCTGGTTTGATATATATAAGTCGACAATCTGCCATCAGGACGGGGCTGGTGACTTTTTGTTTCAGAGGAAAGGCCTGTTGTTTTGTTTGGGGGCCATAGGAAGGCGGGTAGCCAGCTGGCTCTTGAAATCCAGCGATCGCCAGGATGCCTCCCAGACCCAAGCAGGCACCAGGCCCAAATAAGGCTGTGAATTTGAAGTAATTTGGCGGAGTTTAATCTGCCATCAAGGACGGGGCTGGACTTTTTTGTTTCAGGGAAAGGCCGTTGTTTTATGTTTGGGGGCCTGTGCGCGGTGGTGACTGGCTCCTGAAAATCCGGCGATCATAAGGATGCCTCCCGGACCAAGCTGGCACCAGTGCCAGCTCGGGCGCTGGTAGTGCCAAGCGGAGGGTCCCCTGTCACTGCCATCAAGGACCCGGGGGGGCTGGTAGGTTTGTTTCAGAGGGAAAGGCCGTTGTTTATGTTTGGGGGGCCTGTGAAGGCGGTAGCGGCTGGCTCCTCAAAATCCGCGTCTCCAGGATGCCTCCCCAGACCCAAGCTGGCACCGGTGCCAGCTCGGGCTGGTTTGATAGTGCCAGCATTACACAATCTGCCATCAAGGACCCGGGGCTGGTGGCTTTTTGTTGTTTCAGAGGGGAAAGGCCCGTTGTTGTTTATGTTTGTGCGGTCCGCATAGGCCGGTGGCGGCTGGCTCCAAGAAAATCCGGCTGATACATGAAGGATGCCTCCCAGGCCAAGCTGCCAGTGCCAACTCGGGCTGAATTTGATAGTGCCAATGGAGTCCCACAATCTGCCATCAGGACGGGGCTGGTGACTTTTGTTTTCAGAGGGAAAGGCCCGTTGTTTGTTTGGGGGCCATAGGCCGAGGAGTGGCCCGGCTGGCTCCTGAAAATCGGCGATCCACGCCCAGGATGCCCTCCCAGACCCAAGCTGGCACCAGTGCCACCTCCGGATTTCTTGGTTTGATAGTGCGAGTCCCACAATCTACCATCAGGACGGGGCTGGTGACTTTTTGTTTCAGAGGGGAGAAGGCCGTTGTTTTATGTTTGGGGGCCACTGGAAGGCCTGGGCGGCGGCTGGCCCCTGAAAATCCGGCGATCGCTTGGGATGCCTCCCAGACCCAAGCTGGCACAGTGCCAACTTCGGGCTGGTTTGCTAGTCCCTGTAAGGTCCCACAATCTGCCATCAAGGACGGGGCTGGTGACTTTTTTTGTTTCAGAGGGAAGGCCGTTGTTTTATGGTGGGAGCTATAGGCCTGGGGTGGCCCGGCTGGCTCCTGAAAATCGCGTCGCGGGATGCCTCCCCAGACCCAAGCGGCACCAGTGCCCAGCTTCAGGCTGGTTTGATAGATCTGTGAGTCCCACAATCTACCGGGCCCAGGGCTGGTGAGTTTTGTTCCAGAAGGAAAGGCCCGTTGTTTATGTTTTGGGGGCCACTTAAACGGTGGCGGCTAACCCTGAAAATCCGGAATGCATGGGATCCCAGACCCAAGCTGGCACCAGCGGGTACCTTCGGGCTGGTTGATATGAGTCACCAGCAGGTCCCACAATCTGCCATCAGGACCAGGGGCTGGGTAGGTTTACGTTTAGTTTCAGAGGGGAAAGTCCGTTGTTTTATGTTTAGGCCATAGGCTAGGTAGCGGCAGCTTCCTGAATATCCGTAGATGGGATGCTGAGACTCAAGCTGGCACCCGTTGCAACTGGGCCTGGTTTATTAGATATATGAGGTCCCACAATCTGCCATCGGGATCCCGGGCAGGTGAGTTTGCGTTTTCATTTCCAGAGGAAATGCCCGTTGTTGCATGTGTAGGGCCATAGGCGGAGCCGGCTGGCTCCTGAACATGTGGCGGGATGCCGCACCCAGACTAGAAAGCTGGCACCAGTGCCAACTTTCGGGCTGGTTTGATGGTCTGTGATTCCCAATCTGCCACCAGGACCGGGGCTGGTAGAAGTTTTGTTTCAGGGAAAGGCCCGGTGTTTATGGCCAGTAATGGAAGCCACAGGGGCGGAGTAACCGGCGCAGCTGCACTGAAAATGCATTGGATCACGCAGGATGCCTCCAGAACCAAGCTAGCACCAATACTACTTAGCGGACTGGTTTGATGAATTACCAGCAGGTCCCACAATCTGCCTGCATCAAGGACGGGGCTGGTGACTTTTTGTTTGGAAAGGCCTGTTGTTTATGTCCGGGTTACCATAGACCGGGTGGCGGCAGCTCCTAGAAAAATCCAGCGATCACGCCAGGACTCCCCAGTTAAGCTGGCACCAGTGCTTAGCCTTGTGAGGCTGGTTTGATAGACAGATGCCGAAGGAGTCCACAATCTTCAATCAAAGACTAGGGATGTGTTGAGTTTTGTTTCAGAAGGCCCGTTGTTTATGTTTTGGGGCGGGGTTAGGTCTGGCTCCTGAAAAGAGTGGCGTCATGGGATGCACGCACTCCAGACTCAAAAGCAGGCACTAGTCTTGGCAGGCTGGTTTGATATGAATTAGCGGAGTCCCACAATCTGCCATCAAGGACCCGGGACTGGTGACTTTTGTTTCAGAGGGAAGGCCCGTGGTTTATGTTTGGGGGGCCATAGGCTGGGTGGCGGCTGGCTCACAGAAAATGCGGCTGATACTCAGGATGCCTCCCAGACCCAACTGGGGCTGGTGAGTTTTGTTAGTGCCAGGGAAAGGCCCGTTGAGTTTTTTTTCATGTTTGGGGTTGTTTATGTTTGGGGCCTAGGCGGGGTGGCGGCTGGCTCCTGAAAATCAGCGATCATGGGATGCCTCCCAGACCCAAGCTGGCACCAGTGCCAACTTCGGGCTGGTTTGATAGTGCCAGCGGAGTCCCACAATCTGCCATCAAGGACCGGGGCTGGTGAGTTTTGTTTCAGAGGGAAAGGCCCGTTGTTTATGTTTGGGGGCCATGGCGGGGTGGCGGCTGGCTCCTGAAAATCCAGCGATGCATGGGATGCCTCCCAGACCCAAGCTGGCACCAGTGCCAACTTCGGGCTGGTTTGATAGTGCCAGCGGAGTCCCACAATCTGCCATCAAGGACCGGGGCTGGTGAGTTTTTTTGTTTCAGAGGGAAAGGCCCGTTGTTTATGTTTGGGGGCCTGTGCCCCGGGTGGGCGGCTGGCTCCTGAAAATCCAGCGATCGCGGGATGCCTCCCAGACCCAAGCTGGCACCAGTGCCAACTTCGGGCTGGTTTGATAGTGCCAGCAGAGTCCCACAATCTGCCATCAAGGACCGGGGCTGGTGAGTTTTGTTTCAGAGGGAAAGGCCCGTTGTTTTATGTTTGGGGGCCATAGGCCCGGGGTGGCGGCTGGCTCCTGAAAATCCAGCGATCGCGGGATGCCTCCCAGACCCAAGCTGGCACCAGTGCCAACTTCGGGCTGGTTTGATAGTGCCAGCGGAGTCCCACAATCTGCCATCAAGGACCGGGGCTGGTGAGTTTTGTTTCAGAGGGAAAGGCCCGTTGTTTATGTTTGGGGGCCATAGGCCGGGGTGGCGGCTGGCTCCTGAAAATCAGCGATCGTCGCGCGGGATGCCTCCCAGACCCAAGCTGGCACCAGTGCCAACTTCGGGCTGGTTTGATAGTGCCAGCGAGGTCCCACAATCTGCCATCAAGGACCGGGGCTGGTGGTTTTTTGTTTCAGAGGGAAAGGCCCGTTGTTTATGTTTGGGGGCCTAGGCCGGGTGGCGGCTGGCTCCTGAAAATCAGCGATCGCGGGATGCCTCCCAGACCCAAGCTGGCACCAGTGCCAACTTCGGGCTGGTTTGATAGTGCCAGCGGAGTCCCACAATCTGCCATCAGGACCGGGGCTGGTGAGTTTTTGTTTCAGAGGGAAAGGCCCGTTGTTTATGTTTGGGGGCCTGGGCCCGGGTGGCGGCTGGCTCCTGAAAATCCAGCGATCACAGGGATGCCTCCCAGACCCAAGCTGGCACCAGTGCCAACTTCGGGCTGGTTTGATAGTGCCAGCGAGGTCCCACAATCTGCCATCAAGGACCGGGGCTGGTGAGTTTTGTTTCAGAGGGAAAGGCCCGTTGTTTATGTTTGGGGGCCTAGGCGGGGTGGCGGCTGGCTCCTGAAAATCAGCGATCGCGGGATGCCTCCCAGACCCAAGCTGGCACCAGTGCCCAGCTTCGGTCTGGTTTGAAGTGGGCGCGCGAGGTCCCACAATCTGCATGGACGGGGTGGGCACCCCTTTGTTTTAAGAGGGAAAGGCCCGGTGTTTATGTTTGGGGGCCATGGAAGCTTGGGGTGCTGGCTCATAAAATGCGTGATTACTTGGGATGCCTCCCAGACTCAAGCTGGCACCAGTGCTGCCAAGCATGAGGCTGGTTTGATAGTGCCAGCGAGGTCCCACAATCTGCCATCAAAGGCCGGGGCTGGTGAGTTTGTTTCAGAAGGAAGGCCGGTATTCTCATGTTTGGGGGCCATAGGCCGGTGCTTGACTGGCTCCTGAAATGGCGATGGGTTGCTGACTGGCTTGGAGTGCCAGCACTTCGGGCTGGTTTGATAGTCTAGCAGGTCCCACAATCAACCACCACCATCAGGAGGGCTGGGGGCTGGCGAGTTTTGTTTCAGGGAAAGGCCCGTTGTTTTATGTTTGGGGTATGGGTCAGGAGTGGCCTTTGGCTCCTGAATATCCTGTAGATATACGCAGGATGCCTTCCAGACTCAAGCTGGCACCAGCCTGCTTGCAAGGCTGGTTTGATAGTGCTTGAGGTCCCACAATCTACTGTCAAGGACGGGGCTGGTGAGTTTTTGTGTATCAGAGGAAAGGCCGTTGTTTATGTTTGGGGGCCATAGGCCCGGTGGCACGACTGGCTCTCCTGAAATGGTGTCCTTGGGATGCCTCTCCCAGACCCAAGCAAGCTGGCACCAGTGCCAACTTCGGGCTGGTTTGATAGTGCAGGTCCCAATCTGCCATCAAGGGCCGGGGCTGGGTTTTGTTTCAGGGAAAGGCCCCGTTGTTTATGTTTGGGGGCCGCCTTAGGCCCGGAGTGGCCCGGCTGGCTCTGAAAATCCGTGATACTCAGGATGCCTTCAGATTAAGCTGGCACCAGTGCCAACTTTCGGGCTGGTTTGATGAATACCAAGCGGAGGTCCCACAATCTGCCACCAAGGACCGGGGCTGGTGAGTTTTTGTTTCAGAGGAAAACCCGTTGTTTTTGTGTTTGGGGCCATAGGCCGGTGGCCGGCGGCTCCTGAAAATCCCGGCGATCACGCGGGATGCCTCCCAGTTAAGCTGGCACCAGGTGCCAACTTCGGGCTGGTTTGTCGTCACCAACGGATTCCCACAATCTGCCACCAAGAAGGACTGGGGCTGGTAAGTTTTGTTTCAGGGAAAAGGCCTGTTGTTTATGTTTGGGGGCCATAGGCGGGAGTGGCAGCTGGCTCCTGAAAATCCATGATACATGGGATGCCTCCCAGACCCAAGCTGGCACCAGTGCCAGCTTCGGGCTGGTTTGATAGATATATGAGGTCCCACAATCTGCCATCAGGACCGGGGCTGGGTGAGTTTTGTTTCAGAGGAAAGGCCGTTGTTTTATGTTTGGGGGCACTATGGGCCCGGTAACTGGCTGGCTAAAAAAAATCCAGCGTCACATGGGATACCTCCCAGACCCAAGCCCGGCACCAGTGCCAACTTCGGGCTGGTTTGCGGGATGCCAGCGAGGTCCCACAATCTGCCATCAGGACCGGGGCTGGTGAGTTTTGTTTCAGAGGGAAAGGCCCGTTGTTTATGTTTGGGGGCCTAGGCCGGGGTGGCGGCTGGCTCCTGAAAATCCAGCGTCACGGCAGGATGCCTCCCAGACCCAAGCTGGCACCAGTGCCAACTCGGGCTGGTTTGATAGTGCCAGCGGAGGTCCCACAATCTGCCATCAAGGACCGGGGCTGGTGTTTTTTGTTTCAGAGGAAAGGCCCGTTGTTTATGTTTGGGGGCCTGTAGCCCGGGGTGGCGGCTGGCTCCCTGAAAATCAGCGATCACCATGGGGATGCCTCCCAGACCCAAGCTGGCACCAGTGCCAACTCGGGCTGGTTTGATAGTGCCAGCGAGTCCCCAATCTGCCATCAAGGACCGGGGCTGGTGAGTTTTGTTTCAGAGGGAAAAGGCCGTTGTTTATGTTTGGGGGCCATAGGCCGGGGGTGGCGGCTGGCTCCTGAAAATCAGCGATCGCGGGATGCCTCCCAGACCCAAGCTGGCACCAGTGCCAACTTCGGGCTGGTTTGATAGTGCCAACGGAGTCCCACAATCTGCCATCAAGGACCGGGGCTGGTGAGTTTTTGTTTCAGAGGGAAAGGCCCGTTGTTTATGTTTGGGGCCATAGGCCGGGGTGGCGGCTGGCTCCTGAAAATCCAGCGATCACGCGGGATGCCTCCCAGACCCAAGCTGGCACCAGTGCCAACTTCGGGCTGGTTTGATAGTGCCAGCGGAGTCCCACAATCTGCCATCAAGGACCGGGGCTGGTGAGTTTTTGTTTTCAGGGAGGCCCGTTGTTTATGTTTGGGGGCCATAGGCCCGGGTGGCGGCTTGGCTCCTGAAAATCAGCGATCGCGGGATGCCTCCCAGACCCAAGCTGGCACCAGTGCCAACTCGGGCTGGTTTGATAGTGCCAGCGGGTCCCACAATCTGCCATCAGGACCGGGGCTGGTGAGTTTTGTTTCAGAGGGAAAGGCCCGTTGTTTATGTTTGGGGGCCTAGGCCCGGGTGGCGGCTGGCTCCTGAAAATCCAGCGATCGCGGGATGCCTCCCAGACCCAAGCTGGCACCAGTGCCAACTCGGGCTGGTTTGATAGTGCCAGCGGGTCCCACAATCTGCCATCAAGGACCGGGGCTGGTGAGTTTTGTTTCAGGGGGAAGGCCCGTTGTTTATGTTTGGGGCCCTGGCCCGGAGTGGCGGCTGGCTCCTGAAAATCCAGCGATCACGCGGGATGCCTCCCAGACCCAAGCTGGCACCAGTGCCAACTTCGGGCTGGTTTGATAGTGCCAGCGGAGTCCCACAATCTGCCATCAAGGACCGGGGCTGGTGAGTTTTTTTGTTTCAGAGGGAAAGGCCCGTTGTTTATGTTTGGGGGCCATAGGCCGGGGTGGCGGCTGGCTCCTGAAAATCGCGTCGCGGGATGCCTCCCAGACCCAAGCTGGCACCAGTGCCAACTTCGGGCTGGTTTGATAGTGCCAGCGGAGTCCCACAATCTGCCATCAAGGACCGGGGCTGGTGAGTTTTGTTTCAGAGGAAAGGCCCGTTGTTTATGTTTGGGGGCCATAGGCCCGGGTGGCGGCTGGCTCCTGAAAATCCAGCGATCGCGGGATGCCTCCCAGACCCAAGCTGGCACCAGTGCCAACTTCGGGCTGGTTTGATAGTGCCAGCGAGGTCCCACAATCTGCCATCAAGGACCGGGGCTGGTGAGTTTTGTTTCAGAGGGAAAGGCCCGTTGTTTATGTTTGGGGGCCTGTGGCCGGGGTGGCGGCTGGCTCCTGAAAATCCAGCGATCGCGCGGGATGCCTCCCAGACCCAAGCTGGCACCAGTGCCAACTCGGGCTGGTTTGATAGTGCCAGCGGGTCCCACAATCTGCCATCAAGGACCGGGGCTGGTGAGTTTTTTGTTTCAGAGGGAAAGGCCCGTTGTTTATGTTTTTGGGGGCCATAGGCCGGGTGGGCGGCTGGCTCCTGAAAATCCAGCGTCACGCGGGATGCCTCCCAGACCCAAGCTGGCACCAGTGCCAACTTCGGGCTGGTTTGATAGTGCCAGCGAGGTCCCCACAATCTGCCATCAGGACCGGGGCTGGTGAGTTTTTGTTTCAGAGGGAAGGCCCGTTGTTTATGTTTGGGGGGCCATAGGCCGGGTGGCGGCTGGCTCCTGAAAATCCGCGATCGCGGGATGCCTCCCAGACCCAAGCTGGCACCAGTGCCAACTTCGGGCTGGTTTGATAGTGCCAGCGGAGTCCCACAATCTGCCATCAGGACCGGGGCTGGTGAGTTTTTGTTTCAGAGGGAAAGGCCGTTGTTTATGTTTGGGGGCCATAGGCCCGGGTGGCGGCTGGCTCCTGAAAATCCAGCGTCGATCGCGGGATGCCTCCCAGACCCAAGCTGGCACCAGTGCCAACTTCGGGCTGGTTTGATAGTGCCAGCGGAGTCCCACAATCTGCCATCAGGACCGGGGCTGGTGAGTTTTGTTTCAGAGGGAAAGGCCCGTTGTTTATGTTTGGGGGCCATAGCCCGGGTGGCGGCTGGCTCCTGAAAATCCAGCGATCGCGGGATGCCTCCCAGACCCAAGCTGGCACCAGTGCCAACTCGGGCTGGTTTGATAGTGCCAGCGAGTCCCACAATCTGCCATCAAGGACCGGGGCTGGTGAGTTTTTTTTCAGAGGGAAAGGCCCGTTGTTTATGTTTGGGGGCCATAGCCCCCGGGTGGCGGCTGGCTCCTGAAAATCAGCGATCACGCATGGGATGCCCTCCCAGACCCAAGCTGGCACCAGTGCCAACTTCGGGCTGGTTTGATAGTGCCAGCGGGTCCCACAATCTGCCATCAAGGACCGGGGCTGGTGAGTTTTGTTTCAGAGGGAAAGGCCCGTTGTTTATGTTTGGGGCCCATAGGCCCGGTGTGGCCGGCTGGCTCCTGAAAATCCAGCGATCGCGGGATGCCTCCCAGACCCAAGCTGGCACCAGTGCCAACTTCGGGCTGGTTTGATAGTGCCAGCGAGTCCCACAATCTGCCATCAAGGACCGGGGCTGGTGAGTTTTGTTTCAGAGGGAAAGGCCCGTTGTTTATGTTTGGGGGCCTAGCCCGGGGTGGCGGCTGGCTCCTGAAAATCAGCGATCGATCGCGGGATGCCTCCCAGACCCAAGCTGGCACCAGTGCCAACTCGGGCTGGTTTGATAGTGCCAGCGGAGTCCCACAATCTGCCATCAAGGACCGGGGCTGGTGAGTTTTGTTTCAGAGGGAAAGGCCCGTTGTTTATGTTTGGGGCCATAGGCCCGGGTGGCGGCTGGCTCCTGAAAATCCGCGCGATCGCGGGATGCCTCCCAGACCCAAGCTGGCACCAGTGCCAACTTCGGGCTGGTTTGATAGTGCCAGCGGGTCCCACAATCTGCCTGCCATCAGGACCGGGGCTGGTGAGTTTTGTTTCAGAGGGAAAGGCCCGTTGTTTATGTTTGGGGGCCATAGGCCCGGGGTGGCGGCTGGCTCCTGAAAATCCAGCGATCGCTGGGATGCCTCCCAGACCCAAGCTGGCACCAGTGCCAACTCGGGCTGGTTTGATAGTGCCAACCCAAGCTGGAGTCCCACAATCTGCCATCTGCCATCAAGGACCGGGGCTGGTGAGTTTTGTTTCAGAGGGAAAGGCCCGTTGTTTATGTTTGGGGGCCATAGCCCGGGGTGGCGGCTGGCTCCTGAAAATCAGCGATCGCGGGATGCCTCCCAGACCCAAGCTGGCACCAGTGCCAACTCGGGCTGGTTTGATAGTGCCAGCGGAGTCCCACAATCTGCCATCAAGGACCGGGGCTGGTGAGTTTTGTTTCAGAGGGAAAGGCCCGTTGTTTATGTTTGGGGGCCATAGGCCCGGAGTGGCGGCTGGCTCCTGAAAATCCAGCGATCGCGGGATGCCTCCCAGACCCAAGCTGGCACCAGTGCCAACTTCGGGCTGGTTTGATAGTGCCAGCGGAGTCCCACAATCTGCCATCAAGGACCGGGGCTGGTGAGTTTTGTTTCAGAGGGAAAGGCCGTTGTTTATGTTTTGGGGCCATAGGCCGGGTGGCGGCTGGCTCCTGAAAATCCAGCGATCGCGCAGGATGCCTCCCAGACCCAAGCTGGCACCAGTGCCAACTTCGGGCTGGTTTGATAGTGCCAGCGGAGTCCCACAATCTGCCATCAAGGACCGGGGCTGGTGAGTTTTGTTTCAGAGGGAAAGGCCCGTTGTTTATGTTTGGGGGCCATAGGGCCGGAGTGGCGGCTGGCTCCTGAAAATCAGCGATACGCGGGATGCCTCCCAGACCCAAGCTGGCACCAGTGCCAACTTCGGGCTGGTTTGATAGTGCCAGCGGAGGTCCCACAATCTGCCATCAAGGACCGGGGGCTGGTGAGTTTTTTGTTTCAGAGGGAAAGGCCCGTTGTTTATGTTTGGGGGCCATAGGCCCGGGGTGGCGGCTGGCTCCTGAAAATCCAGCGCGCATCGCGGGATGCCTCCCAGACCCAAGCTGGCACCAGTGCCAACTTCGGGCTGGTTTGATAGTGCCAGCGAGGTCCCACAATCTGCCATCAAGGACCGGGGCTGGTGAGTTTTGTTTCAGAGGGAAAGGCCCGTTGTTTATGTTTGGGGGCCTAGGCCGGGGTGGCGGCTGGCTCCTGAAAATCAGCGATCGCGGGATGCCTCCCAGACCCAAGCTGGCACCAGTGCCAACTTCGGGCTGGTTTGATAGTGCCAGCGGAGTCCCACAATCTGCCATCAGGACCGGGGCTGGTGAGTTTTGTTTCAGAGGGAAAGGCCCGTTGTTTTATGTTTGGGGGCCAGGCCCGGGGTGGCGGCTGGCTCCTGAAAATCCAGCGATCGCGGGATGCCTCCCAGACCCAAGCTGGCACCAGTGCCAACTTCGGGCTGGTTTGATAGTGCCAGCAGAGTCCCACAATCTGCCATCAAGGACGGGGCTGGTGAGTTTTTTGTTTCAGGGAAAGGCCCGTTGTTTATGTTTGGGGGCCATAGCCCGGGGTGGCGGCTGGCTCCTGAAAATCAGCGATCGCACGCAGGATGCCTCCCAGACCCAAGCTGGCACCAGTGCCAACTTCGGGCTGGTTTGATAGTGCCAGAGGTCCCACAATCTGCCATCAAGGACCGGGGCTGGTGAGTTTTTGTTTCAGAGGGAAAGGCCCGTTGTTTATGTTTGGGGCCCATA
Source organism: Camarhynchus parvulus (assembly GCF_901933205.1). Lineage (NCBI taxonomy): Eukaryota > Metazoa > Chordata > Aves > Passeriformes > Thraupidae > Camarhynchus > Camarhynchus parvulus. Next base: position 29,495 of record NW_022148148.1, read on the forward strand.
GGCCGGGTGGTGGCGGCTGGCTCCTGAAAATCCAGCGATCATCGCGGGATGCCTCCCAGACCCAAGCTGGCACCAGTGCCAACTCGGGCTGGTTTGATAGTGCCAACGGAGTCCCACAATCTGCCATCAGGACCGGGGCTGGTGAGTTTTGTTTCAGAGGGAAAGGCCCGTTGTTTATGTTTGGGGGCCTGGCCCGGGTGGCGGCTGGCTCCTGAAAATCCAGCGATCGCGGGATGCCTCCCAGACCCAAGCTGGCACCAGTGCCAACTTCGGGCTGGTTTGATAGTGCCAGCGGGTCCCACAATCTGCCATCAAGGACGGGGCTGGTGAGTTTTTGTTTCAGAGGGAAAGGCCCGTTGTTTATGTTTGGGGCCATAGGCCCGGGTGGCGGCTGGCTCCTGAAAATCCGCGATACGCGGGATGCCTCCCAGACCCAAGCTGGCACCAGTGCCAACTTCGGGCTGGTTTGATAGTGCCAGCGGAGGTCCCACAATCTGCCATCAAGGACCGGGGCTGGTGAGTTTTTTGTTTCAGAGGGAAAGGCCCGTTGTTTATGTTTGGGGCCCTAGGCCGGGGTGGCGGCTGGCTCCTGAAAATCCAGCGATCGCGGGATGCCTCCCAGACCCAAGCTGGCACCAGTGCCAACTTCGGGCTGGTTTGATAGTGCCAACGAGTCCCACAATCTGCCATCAAGGACCGGGGCTGGTGAGTTTTGTTTCAGAGGGAAAGGCCCGTTGTTTGTTTATGTTTGGGGGCCATGGGCCGGGGTGGCGGCTGGCTCCTGAAAATCGCGCGTCGCGGGATGCCTCCCAGACCCAAGCTGGCACCAGTGCCAACTTCGGGCTGGTTTGATAGTGCCAGCGGAGTCCCACAATCTGCCATCAGGACCGGGGCTGGTGAGTTTTTTTGTTTCAGAGGAAAAGGCCCGTTGTTTATGTTTGGGGGCCTAGGCCGGGTGGCGGCTGGCTCCTGAAAATCAGCGATCGCGGGATGCCTCCCAGACCCAAGCTGGCACCAGTGCCAACTTCGGGCTGGTTTGATAGTGCCAGCGGAGTCCCACAATCTGCCATCAAGGACCGGGGCTGGTGAGTTTTGTTTCAGAGGGAAAGGCCCGTTGTTTATGTTTGGGGGCCATAGGCCGGGTGGCGGCTGGCTCCTGAAAATCCGCGATCACATGGGATGCCTCCCAGACCCAAGCTGGCACCAGTGCCAACTTCGGGCTGGTTTGATAGTGCCAGCAGGTCCCACAATCTGCCATCAGGACCGGGGCTGGTGAGTTTTTGTTTCAGAGGGAAAGGCCCGTTGTTTATGTTTGGGGGCCATAGGGCCGGGTGGCGGCTGGCTCCTGAAAATCAGCGATCGCGGGATGCCTCCCAGACCCAAGCTGGCACCAGTGCCAACTTCGGGCTGGTTTGATAGTGCCAGCGAGGTCCCACAATCTGCCATCAGGACCGGGGCTGGTGAGTTTTGTTTCAGAGGGAAAGGCCCGTTGTTTATGTTTGGGGGCCATAGGCCCGGGTGGCGGCTGGCTCCTGAAAATCCAGCGATCGCGGGATGCCTCCCAGACCCAAGCTGGCACCAGTGCCAACTCGGGCTGGTTTTGATAGTGCCAACGGAGTCCCACAATCTGCCATCAAGGACCGGGGCTGGTGAGTTTTGTTTCAGAGGGAAAGGCCCGTTGTTTATGTTTGGGGGCCATAGGCCCCGGGTGGCGGCTGGCTCCTGAAAAGCGATCGCTGGCTCCATGGGATGCCTCCCAGACCCAAGCTGGCACCAGTGCCAACTCGGGCTGGTTTGATAGTGCCAGCAGGTCCCACAATCTGCCAAGGACCGGGGCTGGTGAGTTTTGTTTCAGAGGGAAAGGCCCGTTGTTTATGTTTGGGGCCATAGGCCCGGAGGTGGCGGCTGGCTCCTGAAAATCCAGCGATCGCGCCAGGATGCCTCCCAGACCCAAGCTGGCACCAGTGCCAACTTCGGGCTGGTTTGATAGTGCCAGCGAGGTCCCACAATCTGCCATCAGGGACGGGGCTGGTGTTTTTGTTTCAGAGGGAAAGGCCCGTTGTTTATGTTTGGGGGCCTAGGCCGGGGTGGCGGCTGGCTCCTGAAAATCAGCGATCGCAGGATGCCTCCCAGACCCAAGCTGGCACCAGTGCCAACTTCGCTTGGGGCTGGTTTGGACAATCTGCCATCAGGACCGGGGCCCACAATCTGCCATCAAGGACGGGGCTGGTGAGTTTTTGCTTTCAGAGGGAAAGGATGCCGTTTTTTATGTTTGGGGATAAAAGGCCCCTGCCGGGATGGCTGGCTTGGGGGCCATAGGAAAATGGCGGCTGGCTCCTGAAAATGCCTCGCGATGCATCAGGATGCCTCCCAGACCCAAGCTGGCACCAGTGCCAACTCGGGCTGGTTTGATAGTGCCAGCGAGTCCCACAATCTGCCATCAAGGACCGGGGCTGGTGAGTTTTGTTTCAGAGGGAAAGGCCCGTTGTTTATGTTTGGGGCCATAGGCCTGGGTGGCGGCTGGCTCCTGAAAATCAGCGATCGCGGGATGCCTCCCAGACCCAAGCTGGCACCAGTGCCAACTTCGGGCTGGTTTGATAGTGCCAACGGAGTCCCACAATCTGCCATCAAGGACCGGGGCTGGTGAGTTTTGTTTCAGAGGGAAAGCCCGTTGTTTATGTTTGGGGGCCATAGGCCCGGGTGGGCGGCTGGCTCCTGAAAATCCAGCGATCGCGGGATGCCTCCCAGACCCAAGCTGGCACCAGTGCCAACTCGGGCTGGTTTGATAGTGCCAGCGGGTCCCACAATCTGCCATCAGGGACCGGGGCTGGTGAGTTTTGTTTCAGAGGGAAAGGCCCGTTGTTTATGTTTGGGGGCCATAGGCCGGGGTGGCGGCTGGCTCCTGAAAATCCAGCGATCGCGGGATGCCTCCCAGACCCAAGCTGGCACCAGTGCCAACTTCGGGCTGGTTTGATAGTGCCAGCGGAGTCCCACAATCTGCCATCAAGGACCGGGGCTGGTGAGTTTTGTTTCAGAGGGAAAGGCCCGTTGTTTATGTTTGGGGGCCATAGGCCGGGTGGCGGCTGGCTCCTGAAAATCCAGCGATCGCGGGATGCCTCCCAGACCCAAGCTGGCACCAGTGCCAACTTCGGGCTGGTTTGATAGTGCCAGCGAGGTCCCACAATCTGCCATCAAGGACCGGGGCTGGTGAGTTTTGTTTCAGAGGGAAAGGCCCGTTGTTTATGTTTGGGGGCCATAGGCCGGGTGGGCGGCTGGCTCCTGAAAATCCAGCGATCGCGGGATGCCTCCCAGACCCAAGCTGGCACCAGTGCCCACTCGGGCTGGTTTGATAGTGCCAACGGGTCCCACAATCTGCCATCAGGACCGGGGCTGGTGAGTTTTTTGTTTCAGAGGGAAAGGCCCGTTGTTTATGTTTGGGGGCCATAGGCCGGAGTGGCGGCTGGCTCCTGAAAATCCAGCGTCGCAGGATGCCTCCCAGACCCAAGCTGGCACCAGTGCCAACTCGGGCTGGTTTGATAGTGCCAACGGAGGTCCCACAATCTGCCATCAGGACCGGGGCTGGTGAGTTTTGTTTCAGGGAAAGGCCCGTTGTTTATGTTTGGGGGCCATAGGCCGGGTGGCGGCTGGCTCCTGAAAATCCAGCGATACGCGCGGGATGCCTCCCAGACCCAAGCTGGCACCAGTGCCAACTCGGGCTGGTTTGATAGTGCCAGCGAGGTCCCACAATCTGCCATCAAGGACCGGGGCTGGTGAGTTTTGTTTCAGAGGGAAAGGCCCGTTGTTTATGTTTGGGGGCCATAGGCCGGGTGGCGGCTGGCTCCTGAAAATCAGCGATACATGGGATGCCTCCCAGACCCAAGCTGGCACCAGTGCCAACTCGGGCTGGTTTGATAGTGCCAGCGGGTCCCACAATCTGCCATCAGGACCGGGGCTGGTGAGTTTTGTTTCAGAGGGAAAGGCCCGTTGTTTATGTTTGGGGGCCATGGCCCGGGGTGGCGGCTGGCTCCTGAAAATCCAGCGATCGCAGGATGCCTCCCAGACCCAAGCTGGCACCAGTGCCAACTTCGGGCTGGTTTGATAGTGCCAAGCGAGTCCCACAATCTGCCATCAGGACCGGGGCTGGTGAGTTTTGTTTCAGAGGGAAAGGCCCGTTGTTTATGTTTGGGGGCCATAGGCCGGGTGGCGGCTGGCTCCTGAAAATCGCGATCGCAGGATGCCTCCCAGACCCAAGCTGGCACCAGTGCCAACTTCGGGCTGGTTTGATAGTGCCAACGGAGTCCCACAATCTGCCATCAAGGACCGGGGCTGGTGAGTTTTGTTTCAGAGGAAAGGCCCGTTGTTTATGTTTGGGGGCCATAGGCCGGGTGGCGGCTGGCTCCTGAAAATCAGCGATCGCGGGATGCCTCCCAGACCCAAGCTGGCACCAGTGCCAACTTCGGGCTGGTTTGATAGTGCCAACGGAGTCCCACAATCTGCCATCAGGACCGGGGCTGGTGAGTTTTGTTTCAGAGGGAAAGGCCCGTTGTTTATGTTTGGGGCCATAGGCCCGGGTGGCGGCGGCTGGCTCCTGAAAATCCAGCGATCGCGGGATGCCTCCCAGACCCAAGCTGGCACCAGTGCCAACTCGGGCTGGTTTGATAGTGCCAAGCAGGTCCCACAATCTGCCATCAAGGACCGGGGCTGGTGAGTTTTGTTTCAGGGGAAAGGCCCGTTGTTTATGTTTGGGGGCCATAGGCCGGGTGGCGGCTGGCTCCTGAAAATCAGCGATCGCGGGATGCCTCCCAGACCCAAGCTGGCACCAGTGCCAACTTCGGGCTGGTTTGATAGTGCCAGCGGAGTCCCACAATCTGCCATCAAGGACCGGGGCTGGTGAGTTTTTGTTTCAGAGGGAAAGGCCCGTTGTTTATGTTTGGGGGCCATAGGCCGGGGTGGCGGCTGGCTCCTGAAAATCCAGCGATCACGCAGGATGCCTCCCAGACCCAAGCTGGCACCAGTGCCAGCTTCGGGCTGGTTTGATAGTGCCAGCGGAGTCCCACAATCTGCCATCAAGGACCGGGGCTGGTGAGTTTTGTTTTCAGGGAAAGGCCCGTTGTTTATGTTTGGGGGCCATAGGCCGGGGGTGGCGGCTGGCTCCTGAAAATCAGCGATCGCAGGATGCCTCCCAGACCCAAGCTGGCACCAGTGCCAACTTCGGGCTGGTTTGATAGTGCCAGCGAGTCCCACAATCTGCCATCAGGACGGGGCTGGTGAGTTTTGTTTCAGAGGGAAAGGCCCGTTGTTTATGTTTGGGGGCCATAGGCCGGGGTGGCGGCTGGCTCCTGAAAATCAGCGATCGCGCGGGATGCCTCCCAGACCCAAGCTGGCACCAGTGCCAACTTCGGGCTGGTTTGATAGTGCCAGCGGAGTCCCACAATCTGCCATCAGGACCGGGGCTGGTGAGTTTTGTTTCAGAGGGAAAGGCCCGTTGTTTTATGTTTGGGGGCCATAGGCCGGTGGTGGCGGCTGGCTCCTGAAAATCAGCGATCGCGGGATGCCTCCCAGACCCAAGCTGGCACCAGTGCCAACTTCGGGCTGGTTTGATAGTGCCAGCGAGGTCCCACAATCTGCCATCAGGACCGGGGCTGGTGAGTTTTTTGTTTCAGAGGGAAAGGCCCGTTGTTTATGTTTGGGGCCATAGGCCGGGTGGCGGCTGGCTCCTGAAAATCCAGCGATGCGGGATGCCTCCCAGACCCAAGCTGGCACCAGTGCCAACTTCGGGCTGGTTTGATAGTGCCAGCGGAGTCCCACAATCTGCCATCAAGGACCGGGGCTGGTGAGTTTTGTTTCAGAGGGAAAGGCCCGTTGTTTATGTTTGGGGGCCATAGGCCCGGGGTGGCGGCTGGCTCCTGAAAATCCAGCGATCGCAGGATGCCTCCCAGACCCAAGCTGGCACCAGTGCCAACTTCGGGCTGGTTTGATAGTGCCAGCGGAGTCCCACAATCTGCCATCAGGACCGGGGCTGGTGAGTTTTGTTTCAGAGGGAAAGGCCCGTTGTTTATGTTTGGGGCCTAGGCCCGGGTGGCGGCTGGCTCCTGAAAATCGCGATCGCGGGATGCCTCCCAGACCCAAGCTGGCACCAGTGCCAACTTCGGGCTGGTTTGATAGTGCCAGCGGAGTCCCACAATCTGCCATCAGGACCGGGGCTGGTGAGTTTTGTTTCAGAGGAAAGGCCCGTTGTTTATGTTTGGGGGCCATAGGCCGGGGTGGCGGCTGGCTCCTGAAAATCCAGCGATCGCAGGATGCCTCCCAGACCCAAGCTGGCACCAGTGCCAACTCGGGCTGGTTTGATAGTGCCAGCGAGGTCCCACAATCTGCCATCAAGGACCGGGGCTGGTGAGTTTTGTTTCAGAGGGAAAGGCCCGTTGTTTATGTTTGGGGGCCATAGGCCGGGGTGGCGGCTGGCTCCTGAAAATCCAGCGATACATTGGGATGCCTCCCAGACCCAAGCTGGCACCAGTGCCAACTTCGGGCTGGTTTGATAGTGCCAGCGAGTCCCACAATCTGCCATCAAGGACCGGGGCTGGTGAGTTTTGTTTCAGAGGGAAAGGCCCGTTGTTTATGTTTGGGGGCCATAGGCCGGGGTGGCGGCTGGCTCCTGAAAATCAGCGATCGCGGGATGCCTCCCAGACCCAAGCTGGCACCAGTGCCAACTTCGGGCTGGTTTGATAGTGCCAGCGGAGTCCCACAATCTGCCATCAGGGACGGGGCTGGTGAGTTTTGTTTCAGAGGGAAAGGCCCGTTGTTTATGTTTGGGGGCCATAGGCCGGGGTGGCGGCTGGCTCCTGAAAATCCAGCGATCGCGGGATGCCTCCCAGACCCAAGCTGGCACCAGTGCCAACTTCGGGCTGGTTTGATAGTGCCAGCGGAGTCCCACAATCTGCCATCAAGGACCGGGGCTGGTGAGTTTTGTTTCAGAGGAAAGGCCCGTTGTTTATGTTTGGGGGCCATAGGCCCCGGGGTGGCGGCTGGCTCCTGAAAATCAGCGATACGCGGGATGCCTCCCAGACCCAAGCTGGCACCAGTGCCAACTCGGGCTGGTTTGATAGTGCCAGCGGAGTCCCACAATCTGCCATCAGGACCGGGGCTGGTGAGTTTTGTTTCAGGGAAAGGCCCGTTGTTTATGTTTGGGGGCCATAGGCCCGGGTGGCGGCTGGCTCCTGAAAATCCAGCGATCGCGGGATGCCTCCCAGACCCAAGCTGGCACCAGTGCCAACTTCGGGCTGGTTTGATAGTGCCAGCGGGTCCCACAATCTGCCATCAAGGACCGGGGCTGGTGAGTTTTTGTTTCAGAGGGAAAGGCCCGTTGTTTATGTTTGGGGGCCATAGGCGGAGTGGCGGCTGGCTCCTGAAAATCCAGCGATCGCGGGATGCCTCCCAGACCCAAGCTGGCACCAGTGCCAACTTCGGGCTGGTTTGATAGTGCCAGCGGAGTCCCACAATCTGCCATCAAGGACCGGGGCTGGTGAGTTTTTGTTTCAGAGGGAAAGGCCCGTTGTTTATGTTTGGGGGCCATAGGCCGGGTGGCGGCTGGCTCCTGAAAATCCAGCGATCGCGGGATGCCTCCCAGACCCAAGCTGGCACCAGTGCCAACTCGGGCTGGTTTGATAGTGCCAGCGGAGTCCCACAATCTGCCATCAAGGACCGGGGCTGGTGAGTTTTGTTTCAGAGGGAAAGGCCCGTTGTTTATGTTTGGGGGCCATAGGCCCAGAGTGGCGGCTGGCTCCTGAAAATCAGCGATCGCGAGGATGCCTCCCAGACCCAAGCTGGCACCAGTGCCAACTTCGGGCTGGTTTGATAGTGCCAACGAGGTCCCACAATCTGCCATCAGGACCGGGGCTGGTGAGTTTTTGTTTCAGAGGGAAAGGCCCGTTGTTTTATGTTTGGGGGCCATAGCCCCCGGTGTGGCGGCTGGCTCCTGAAAATCAGCGATCGCGGGATGCCTCCCAGACCCAAGCTGGCACCAGTGCCAACTTCGGGCTGGTTTGATAGTGCCAGCGGAGGTCCCACAATCTGCCATCAGGACCGGGGCTGGTGAGTTTTGTTTCAGAGGGAAAGGCCCGTTGTTTATGTTTGGGGGCCATAGGCGGGGTGGCGGCTGGCTCCTGAAAATCCAGCGATCGCAGGATGCCTCCCAGACCCAAGCTGGCACCAGTGCCAACTCGGGCTGGTTTGATAGTGCCAGCGAGGTCCCACAATCTGCCATCAAGGACCGGGGCTGGTGAGTTTTTGTTTCAGAAAGGGAAAGGCCGTTGTTTATGTTTGGGGGCCATAGGCCTTCGGGCTGGGTGGCGGCTGGCTCCTGAAAATCCAGCGATCATGGCTCCTGGGATGCCTCCCAGACCCAAGCTGGCACCAGTGCCAACTTCGGGCTGGTTTGATAGTGCCAGCGAGGTCCCACAATCTGCCATCAGGACCGGGGCTGGTGAGTTTTGTTTCAGAGGAAGGCCCGTTGTTTATGTTTGGGGGCCCATAGCCCGGGGTGGCGGCTGGCTCCTGAAAATCCAGCGATCGCAGGATGCCTCCCAGACCCAAGCTGGCACCAGTGCCAACTTCGGGCTGGTTTGATAGTGCCAGCGGAGTCCCACAATCTGCCATCAGGACCGGGGCTGGTGAGTTTTTGTTTCAGAGGGAAAGGCCCGTTGTTTATGTTTGGGGGCCTGTAGGCCCGGTGGCGGCTGGCTCCTGAAAATCCAGCGATACGCGGGATGCCTCCCAGACCCAAGCTGGCACCAGTGCCAACTTCGGGCTGGTTTGATAGTGCCAGCGAGGTCCCACAATCTGCCATCAGGACCGGGGCTGGTGAGTTTTGTTTCAGAGGGAAAGGCCCGTTGTTTATGTTTGGGGGCCATAGGCCGGTGGCGGCTGGCTCCTGAAAATCCAGCGATCACGCGGGATGCCTCCCAGACCCAAGCTGGCACCAGTGCCAACTCGGGCTGGTTTGATAGTGCCAGCAGAGTCCCACAATCTGCCATCAAGGACCGGGGCTGGTGAGTTTTTTTGTTTCAGAGGGAAAGGCCCGTTGTTTATGTTTGGGGGCCATGTGCCCCGGGTGGCGGCTGGCTCCTGAAAATCGCGATACGCAGGATGCCTCCCAGACCCAAGCTGGCACCAGTGCCAACTCGGGCTGGTTTGATAGTGCCAGCAGAGTCCCACAATCTGCCATCAAGGACCGGGGCTGGTGAGTTTTGTTTCAGAGGAAAGGCCCGTTGTTTATGTTTGGGGGCCATAGGCCCGGGTGGCGGCTGGCTCCTGAAAATCCAGCGATCATGGGATGCCTCCCAGACCCAAGCTGGCACCAGTGCCAACTTCGGGCTGGTTTGATAGTGCCAGCAGGTCCCACAATCTGCCATCAAGGACCGGGGCTGGTGAGTTTTGTTTCAGAGGAAAGGCCCGTTGTTTATGTTTGGGGGCCATAGGCCGGGGTGGCGGCTGGCTCCTGAAAATCCAGCGATCGCGGGATGCCTCCCAGACCCAAGCTGGCACCAGTGCCAACTTCGGGCTGGTTTGATAGTGCCAACGAGGTCCCACAATCTGCCATCAAGGACCGGGGCTGGTGAGTTTTTGTTTCAGAGGGAAAGGCCCGTTGTTTATGTTTGGGGGCCATAGGCCCGGGTGGCGGCTGGCTCCTGAAAATCAGCGATCGCAGGATGCCTCCCAGACCCAAGCTGGCACCAGTGCCAACTTCGGGCTGGTTTGATAGTGCCAACGGGTCCCACAATCTGCCATCAAGGACTGGGGCTGGTGAGTTTTTGTTTCAGAGGAAAGGCCCGTTGTTTATGTTTGGGGCCCTAGGCCGGGTGGCGGCTGGCTCCTGAAAATCAGCGATCGCAGGATGCCTCCCAGACCCAAGCTGGCACCAGTGCCAACTTCGGGCTGGTTTGATAGTGCCAACAGGTCCCACAATCTGCCATCAGGACCGGGGCTGGTGAGTTTTGTTTCAGAGGAAAGGCCCGTTGTTTATGTTTGGGGGCCTAGGCCGGGTGGCGGCTGGCTCCTGAAAATCAGCGATCACGCGGGATGCCTCCCAGACCCAAGCTGGCACCAGTGCCAACTCGGGCTGGTTTGATAGTGCCAGCAGGTCCCACAATCTGCCATCAAGGACCGGGGCTGGTGAGTTTTGTTTCAGAGGGAAAGGCCCGTTGTTTATGTTTGGGGGCCATGCCCCGAGGTGGCGGCTGGCTCCTGAAAATCAGCGATATGGGATGCCTCCCAGACCCAAGCTGGCACCAGTGCCAACTCGGGCTGGTTTGATAGTGCCAGCGGAGTCCCACAATCTGCCATCAGGGACGGGGCTGGTGAGTTTTTGTTTCAGAGGGAAAGGCCCGTTGTTTATGTTTGGGGGCCATAGGCCCGGGTGGCGGCTGGCTCCTGAAAATCCGCGATCGCGGAGGATGCCTCCCAGACCCAAGCTGGCACCAGTGCCAACTCGGGCTGGTTTGATAGTGCCAGCGAGTCCCACAATCTGCCATCAAGGACCGGGGCTGGTGAGTTTTGTTTCAGAGGAAAGGCCCGTTGTTTTATGTTTGGGGGCCATAGCCCCGGAGTGGCGGCTGGCTCCTGAAAATCAGCGATCGCGCAGGATGCCTCCCAGACCCAAGCTGGCACCAGTGCCAACTTCGGGCTGGTTTGATAGTGCCAGCGAGGTCCCACAATCTGCCATCAGGACCGGGGCTGGTGAGTTTTGTTTCAGAGGGAAAGGCCGTTGTTTATGTTTGGGGGCCATAGGCCGGGAGTGGCGGCTGGCTCCTGAAAATCCGCGATGCGCGGGATGCCTCCCAGACCCAAGCTGGCACCAGTGCCAACTCGGGCTGGTTTGATAGTGCCAGCGAGGTCCCACAATCTGCCATCAAGGACCGGGGCTGGTGAGTTTTGTTTCAGAGGGAAAGGCCCGTTGTTTATGTTTGGGGGCCATAGGGCCCGGTGGGCGGCTGGCTCCTGAAAATCGCGATCGCGGGATGCCTCCCAGACCCAAGCTGGCACCAGTGCCAGCTTCGGGCTGGTTTGATAGTGCCAGCGAGGTCCCACAATCTGCCATCAGGGCCGGGGCTGGTGAGTTTTGTTTCAGGGAAAGGCCCGTTGTTTTATGTTTGGGGGCCATAGGCCGGGGTGGCCGGCTGGCTCCTGAAAATCCGCGATCGCGGGATGCCTCCCAGACCCAAGCTGGCACCAGTGCCAACTTCGGGCTGGTTTGATAGTGCCAGCGAGGTCCCACAATCTGCCATCAAGGACTGGGGCTGGTGAGTTTTTTTTTCAGAGGAAAGGCCCGTTGTTTTATGTTTGGGGCCATAGGCCCGGAGTGGCGGCTGGCTCCTGAAAATCCAGCGATGCACGGGATGCCTCCCAGACCCAAGCTGGCACCAGTGCCAACTCGGGCTGGTTTGATAGTTCCAATGAGGTCCCACAATCTGCCATCAAGGACCGGGGCTGGTGAGGTTTTGTTTCAGAGGGAAGGCCCGTTGTTTATGTTTGGGGGCCATAGGCCGGGGTGGCGGCTGGCTCCTGAAAATCCGCTGTCGCGGGATGCCTCCCAGACCCAAGCTGGCACCAGTGCCAACTCGGGCTGGTTTGATAGTGCCAGCGAGGTCCCACAATCTGCCATCAGGACCGGGGCTGGTGAGTTTTGTTTCAGGGGAAAGGCCCGTTGTTTATGTTTGGGGCCATAGGCCGGGGTGGCGGCTGAACCTCTGAATCCAGCGTCACCGGGATGCCTCCCAACTCGGGCTGGTTTGATAGTACCAACGGAGTCCCCAATCTGCCATCAAGGACCCGGGCTGGTGAGTTTTGTTCCAGAGGAAGCCCCCGTTGTTTTATGTTTGGGGCCATAGGCCGGACTGGCCGGCTGGCTCCTGAAAATCCACGATCGCCAGGATGCCTCCCAGACCCAAGGCACCAGTGCCAACTCGGGCTGGTTTGATAGTGCCAACAGTCCCACAATCTGCCATCAGGACTGGCCGGGGCTGGTGAGTTTTGTTTCAGGGGAACCCGTTGATGTTTGGGGCCAAGGCCGGGTGGCGGCTGG
>NW_022148149.1:0-41522 GCF_901933205.1 Camarhynchus parvulus
CGGCAATTTTCTGGTGATAGCACCGGCACCACCCAGATCTGCGGTTAGCTGGCGCCGCCAGTGCCCAGATCTGGCAATTTCCCTGTGCCAGCACAACCCAAATGCAGCAATTGTCTGGCAAAGAAAGCCAAAACCCGGCACTGCCCAGATCTGGTGTGTTGGGGTTGGTTTAAAAGAAGAGGGAGACCTCGGCTTAAGGCCGTGGGAAAACTCTCTTTAGTTGGGGTCAGCAGGAGCTCCCGCCCATAATCCTCTTGTTCAGTTATGCAGATTGTCACTAGAAAGTTCTGAGTTCTCTTTGCTACCATTGGTTACTTTATACTGCAAAAATTGTAATATTCTTAATCCTTCCTTCCTCTTGGATCCTTCCAGCAGATCCCACCTTAACATCTCCCCATAAATAAATGTATAAATATCCCTGCTAGACCCTGGACCCAGGCTTGGTGCTGCATTCCAGCACCAAATGGACTTAGAAGAGACCGAGTGAGCCAACTACAACCCACAAAAAGGACTTTCTGAATTTGCCATCTCTTCAGCACTGTGAGAGGGTTTATTTAATATTATTCATTTTTCATGCTTGTGAATACTTTACTTGTTAAATAAACTGGGGTTTTTTTCACTTTTCTCGAGGGAAGTCTTTTCCTGAACTAGTAGGGGGAGGGGCCGCTTGAACTTGCTTTCTAGACGGACCCCTTTTGGAGGTTTCCTCCCAAAATTTGCCCTAAGCCAGCACAAACAGTCATCATGAAAATTTCACCAGTGGCATAATTTCCTGGTGGCAAATCTCGTGACAGAAGCTTGACCTTGTTCTCCAGGAGAGATTCTTGGGAAGAGCAGACAGGAGAAGATTCCTGGAAAACTGAAACAGCTTTCCAGAAGGGAAATGAAAATGAAAGAAACAATCCAAGATGTTTTCCTCTATTTATTTCTATGCTCCCCTTTCCCATGTTGCACTACTTCTCCATCCCAGTAATTCCAGATGCACCTCACCTCTAAGATTGGTGACTTAGTGATTTTTAGACACTCGAAAATACCATGAGCCACACTCAGTTTTCCTTCCCCTGTTTTACTGGAAGGCAACACTGGAGATGTAAGTGCAGTGCTGGGGTCAGGTAGGAATCCTACCCCAAGGGAAGGTGGCCCGACAGTGTTTGCCCCTCAGCAAGGACAATGCACAGCAGCAAGCGAGGGGATTGCTGTGCCAGTGTGCAGGAGTCAGGGCTCTGCATCTGGGCTCAAGGCTGCAAAGTTCCCGTGTTTGGACAGACGAAGGGGCTGTCCCCGGGGCGCGCGGGGCTCGAACGTGGGGCTCGTGGGGCGAGCGGGGAACGGACACGGGGACGAACGGCCCCGGTGCTTCAGTTGCAGCGGCAGCAGCAGCGGGCAGCAGCAGCAGCAGCAGCAGCAGCAGCAGCAGCAGCAGCAGCAAAAACAAAAAGATATTTAGAATACACTTTCTTTCTCTTTTTCTTTCTCTTTTTCTTTCTCTTTCTCTCCCTTTCCCGCTGTCGGGCACCCTTCTCTCGGGGTCCCTTGCCCGCGTCCCCTCTCCTCCCCCGCCTCCCTCTCCCCTGCCGGGCCGGGCCATGCCCCCGGCCCGCCCCCGGCCCCGGGCGGGGCTGCCCCGTGCCCGGCCCCGGCCGTCCCGCCGCGGTCTCGCCTCCGCCCGGCTCTGGCCGTACTGGCGGTGGCGCTGCTGGGCGGGCGTCAGTGCCTGGGTGCGGGGCGGCGCCGCCGCCTTCGCCCGCTCCGCCTGGCCCGCCCGGCCCCGAGCCGCAGGTCCGGCCCCGGCCCCAGGCTCCAGTCCGGCCCGGCCCCGGCCCGGCCCCGGCCCGGCCCCGGCTCCTCCCGGGGCCCGCGGAGGACACAGGCGGCGGCGCCGCTGCCGCCGCCGCTCCGCTGCGGCTTCCCCGGCCCGAGCTCCGCCGCTCGGCAGCGCGGCCGCCGGCCCCGAGCCTCCCGTGCCGCGTTCCAAGGAGCGAACGCCTGGGCATGGCCGGCCCGGGGCGGCTGAGGGGCGCTCGGGGGCCGTTGCTGGCCCCGGGCCGAGCGCTGACAGCCGCGTCCCGCCCGCAGGGAAGGCGCAGGAGGCCCTGCAGGAGCGGCACCGGCTGGGATCGCTGCTGGGGCGCGCTCCAGTCCCAGACATGGAGCAGAGACCCCCGAGAGTGCCCAAGCTGGTCTGGCTGGAGGAGGAGGAGGAAGAAGGCCCTGGAGCAGCCCCAGCACAGGCGACTGAAGAGGCGGTGCCTTTCCATCCACCGCAGGAGGGTGAGTGGCAGAGCTGGGCTGCAGGGCTGGAGCCTGCAGCCAACTTGGCTCATATATTTTTTTATATATCCATCATCATCCATCCATCCATCCATCCCATCCATCCCATCCCATGCCATGCCATGCCATCCCATCCCATCCCATCCCATCCCATCCCATCCCATGCCATCCCCTGGGGAAATGCCCACGGACAGGACGGAAGAGGGGCCGGGCAGACACCCCGCAGTGGCCGTGCTCCATCCCCCTGGAGCATCCTCGGGGCTCTCCCTGCCTGGGGAGCGCAGGGCTGGGCTGTGTTCTCCGGCCTCTCCCGCAGCCCCTCAGCTCTGGCTGCGCTCGCTCTTTGCCAGATGCAGCCCTGGAGCGCACACAAGAGCAGGAACGCACCCGTGGCCGCTTCCGCAGCACAGCGCAGGTACCTGCAGCCACCCCCACCTGGGCTGGGCCTGCTGTCCCTGCTCAGCCCAGCACCGTGTGTGCAGCACTCCATGCAACATCCCCGGCTTCCTGCCCTTCTCCTACAGCTCGTTTGCGACTTCATCAGGAGCATTCGGCAGGAAGAGAGCAGCACCATGGGCACTGGGCTCAGAGCTCACTCAGAGCTCCTCCATCATGAGACCAGTGCCGCCCTGCTGGATTTGCTCCTGGAGAAGGGTGTTGCCAGGCCAGAACAAGTAAGCAGCCTGGGGCCAGGCTTCAATTCCCCCATGAGTCCCGCGGCTTCCCCAGCCACGCCTGCTGGTCCCTGGGAGCCTTTGAGGCCATGGCAGTGCGCTGGCAAGGGAAGCATTCTCTGGGGACCCTGGGGACATCGCTCCCTCTGGCAGCTTTCCAAGTCTCCCCGTGCCTTCTCCAGGTGCCCGCCATGGTGAGGTACATTCACCGATGGCTCAAGGCCAATGATTCTGCTGAGCACAGGCTGGACAAGGCCCTGCTGAATCTCACCAGAGCACACCCGGATGACGCAGTCGTGACGCTCCTGCGTGTGGCCCCGTCCTGTGACAGGTATGGGGCCCACCTGCCCAGAGGGCTCAGGGCTCCCCAGCCCATCAGCCTGTACAGCCTGGCCCAGGTGTCTGAGCAACAGAGAGTTCCAGGGCCCTCTGGCTGCTGCCTTTCCCAGCCCTGGCATGTCAGCCCCCGAGCCTGCTGCCGTGCTCCCTTGCCGCCCCTCAGGGCTCTGTCCCCACAGGGCTGGGCTGCCTGGCTGCTGCTGGCCAGGGCCAGTGGGCAGAGGCAGAACTGGCGCTCAGCGCAGGCCCCTAGGGATGCCCAGCTCCGCCACGGTGCTGTGTCTGAGACCCCCCTGAGACAGAGCTCTAACCCCGCAGAGCTGCCATCACCATGTGGAAGGCCATCATGGGCTCACTCAGGACTGCGGAGCCAGTGCAGCTGATCCTCCTGGATGTGCTGGGGAGCTGGCCCAAGCACAGCACGTGCACCTCCGATGGGGACCACACGGGTGTCTTTGGCCTGGCTGTGAGTTTCTGCAACTGGCCTTTGCTGGCCCCAAGGGCACCTCTCCAGCAGCTCTCCTTCCTCCTTCCCCCACTGCATCTGCCTGCCTCAGGCGCTGGCCTGAAACCTGGCCCAGGGGCAGCTTCAGGCCCACCAGGCCCCTGTGCTCCCCCTGCCAAGGTCTCTCCGGGCCTCTCCCTGCCAAGCTCGGGCCCTGCCACTCGGACACCTCGGCACTGAGCGCTGTCTCGGGGGCTTTGTCCTTTGCAGGCAACCGTGGTGATGTGGAAGATCCTTCAGGAGCCCCCTGTCCCACGTATAGTGGCTCCATATTTCCCCCGCCTATTTGTGCATCTGCTCTTCCAAGTGTTCTTCAGCACAGAAGAGATGCCAGAGGAGGTCGATACCTTCTGGAAGGAATGCCAGGAAGAGCACGGCCTTGCCACCAGCCCCAACAGGTGCTCCATCCCACTCCTCCTGTCCCTGCCACGTGGCCTGCCAAGGAGCCAGTGCTGCCAGTGTGACCTGGGCTTTGCTGTGCACACAGGTTTGCAGTGCAGACCCTGAAGTCCCTGCTCTGCCTTCTCCAGTGTGAGCACGTGGTGGTGTCAATGGAAGGCAAGCGTGGCTGGGACACGCTGCTCTGCGTTGATACCCACCACTCTGCCGTGGCTCTGCTGGCCGGGTGAGACCCCCCCCTTGTCCCCATTGCTCCCGGCATTTGTGCCCTGTGCCCGGGCTGTCCCACACGGTCCCCGTGGCTGTGGGCCAAAGGGACGAGGGACAGCCAAGCAGACTGGAAAAGGCTGGGAAAGGAGGGTGCCCAGGAGCGGCCACATCTCAAAGGGCCCAGGGCCCTTGGCAGGGTGCTGGGGAAAGACAAGAACCGTGTGAGTCAGTGCTGGGAGAGGCTCCCCTCCTCCCCCAGCTCAGGGTCTTAGTGCCATTTTCCACCTTCCAGGGAGATGCGCCATGCATCCAGGCCCTTGTGTAAAAGGATCTTATGCTGCCTCCTGGAGATGCTCAGCAAAGAGATGCCATACTGGGATTTCCCTGCCCTGGCATTCCTTGTGGAGGTGAGCCCGAAGGCCAGCATGACCTGGCTGAGCTGCCTCCCAGCTCTCTGCCCTCTCGTCGCCGCAGCTGCCTGGGACGGTGCCCGCGCCCTGTGCTGCTGCCTGGGCCCGGCCCTGTGCGGCTCCGGGCTCCTGCCGGCCGGCTCCCTGTCACTGGCCTGTGCCTTTCAGCTCCTCGAGTGCCTGGACTTGAGGGAATGCAGGGACAGCATCATGGATCTTGTCTTGTCATGGCACCTGCGGAGGGAGCGCGCAGACATTGGCAGCCAGCTTCTCAGGGCCCTCCTCCCGCTCAGGGACCATTCCCCGCTGGTGAGAAGGGGGCAGTGGCTGAAGCCCTGCAGGCAGCGTGGGGCTGGGCAACGCAGTCGCTTGGCCTTGCCTGGCCTTTGGGCGCTGGGGCAGCTGCTCCCAGCTCTCCTGCCTCCCGCTTCAGCTGCCCCAGTGCTTCAGGACAGGCCTTTGGCCTCTGGGCCCTGCGGCAGCAGGGTGGCCTTTCACAAACTTGCCTCCACAGGCCGAAAGAATGTGGAGCCTGACCGAAAGGCTCGTGGAGCTCCTGCGGGTCAGGATGAGCACCATGCTACTGGGCTATCTGTTCCTGGATAATGGTGCCCGCATACCCAGCCCCATCGCCCTGCATTTGGCTAAGGTGTTCCTGCCACTCTTTGACTACGTAAGGCTCTGTGCCCCCAGCCACGGCCACTGGCTGCTGCCCGGACACTCGGTGCCCTGTGCAGATGCAGGCCTGCGCCAGTGTGGGCCAGAATCAGCTGATGCTGAGCTCTTGCTGCCTTCCTGTTCTACAGGGTGACAGCCAGGTGCAGCAGCTCTCCATGATCGTCTTTCACACCTTGATGTCTGCTGTAGAAGAAGAAGGAAAAATGCCCCTGATGAAACAAGTGTGGCAGAGCCTGCTCCCACTGCTCTTCCACTGCCATGATGAGAATCTGCGTGTGGCACAGGTGAGGACACGTGGGCTGCTGCTGTCCCCCTGGCAGGGGGCTCGGCTGCCTCCTGCCCTGCGCCTGCTGGACTGCAGCCACCTCCAGGCTGCGGGGCCTGTGCCCTGGGCTGTGGGGCCATCTCCGCGTCTCTGCTGCTCTCCAGACATCTCGGGAAACGCTGCTTTGTGCGGTCAAGTTCCTGAAAAGGAAAGATCTTGAAAAAACTGTGAAGAAAGAGAAACTCTCTAAGTTCGCTGAGCTCCTGGTAAGGAGGGCCTGCAAGCCCCAGCCTCAGCCTGGAGAAGGCCCCTGAGCGCGGTGCTCAGTGTGCGAGGGCGGGCAGCTGTGCCCCTGCCCGCTGCTGCAGCCAGAGGCCGCGCGGGCTCTTCTCCAGGCTCCCGTGGGCCCGAGCCGGGTGCCCATGGAGCCCCGGCCCGGCGGGGCTGCGGGCCGGCCCCGCGGCTCCCCGGGCAGCAGCCGGCCCTCTGCCCCCTGCCCTCGGGAGCCCGGCGCCAGCGGGCTGCTGGCCGCGCCTCAGGGCTGTGCGGCCAGGGGAGGCGGGGGCGGGCGCAGGCAGCGCCCGGCCCAGGGGCTGAGCCCGCGCCAACCCTTCCCTCCTGCCGCTCTCTGCAGCTGGCAGAGGACAGGAGCCGAGCGGCCGAGCACCTGCGCCAGGCCCTGCGCTACCTGGAGAGCCCACAGGAGCCCCTGCGAGAGGCGGCCATCAGGATCATCGGTGAGTCCCGAGCCCGGGCTCCCTCCCCGGCCCGCCGCAGCTCGGCCCCGGCCCCGCCTGCTGCCCCGGCAGCGCCAGCCGGGCCCGGCGCCGTGGAGCCCCGCCTGGCCTGGGCGTTGCTGCTGCCGCCCTCTGGCAGCCGTGCCCTGGGGCGGCAGCGTGCGGCAAGGGCCGGGCTGAGCCCTGCCGGGCCAGCAGCCCGTGTGGCCGCAGCGCCGGCAGCGCCGCTGGCAGGGAGCTGTGCCGCTGGGGCCCTGACAGGCTCTGTGTTCACAGGCATGGCCGGGCGGCACCTGAGGGGGCAGCAGCAAGAGCTGCAGCTGATCTGCACTGGTGAGTGAGGGCAGCGCGCTGGCAGCGGGGGCTGCCGGGGGGAGCTGCAAGCCCTGCCCCGGCTGCGGAGGGCTCTGCTCCCGTGGGCAGAGCACACGGAGCTTTCAGGGCCACGTGGGCCATTGGTGGCCAGCAGCTTCGGGCTGATCCCCTTGCTCCCTGCTCCCTCCTGGCCATGGCGAGAGCCGGCTGGGTTGGCCCTTGCAGGGGGCTCCCCGCAGCTCCGGCTCTGACCGTGCCTCTGTTCCTCTCCCTTGCAGCCCTGGAACGCCTGACGGAGGACATGAGCAGTGCCGTGTCGCAGCTGGCACTTGAAACACTGCATGTCCTCCGGGCAATACAGCGTGGGCGATATTCCACCATGCAGAGGCTGCACGATCAGCTGCGCAGGGCATGGAGGACTCGGCCTCGCCTGTCGGGGCTCGGCTGCCTGCGCTGCCGGAGGACTTAGGAGGAGAGCTGATCTGGGAGGCTGTCTGTGCTGGGGCAACCTGAGGCAGGGGTAATTTTACTTTTCTTTAAGATTTTTCTTTTCTTCATTTCCCAGCTGGGGTCTGGGCTTTGGCCTAGCTGTGTCCCCTGCTGATTGTGAAGTGTGCCATCAGCTGCAGGGCTTTCTGGGCTAAAAATATCATCAAGTCACTTGGACTTGCTCTTTTTGGCCTCTAAAAGCTGGACCCAATTTCGGGGCAAATTTGGAGACCTCATCTATAGGTGGATGGAGCACCTAGGATTTTCCCAATTGCTGGCAATGGTTCTCCAGGTCCCTGGAGTATGCAGGGCCCTGGTAAGTTCCAGCTCCACACATGCCTTGGCAATCAGAAGCAAAGGAACCCAGAGCTTTTTGTGCTGCCTGTGTCACTGCCCAGGGGTCATGGGATGGGAACACGCAGCCCTTGTGCTGGAGCTGAGCTGCTCTGCCCAGCACTGGTGGCCGCCATCCACGCTGGTTTTGCTTGTCCTGGTTCCCTGCCAGCTGGGGCCCTGGGCAGAGCCCTGAGAGCCTGGTCTCCCCCCAGGCAAGGAGAAGGAGCCCCTGCAGAAGCTGTACCGGGTGGGGATGCTGCTGCTGCTGCTGCTGCTGCTGCTGCTGCTGGAGACAGCGAGGATGACATCAAGGATGACAAGCTCTTCCTCAGCCTGGCCACTGGAGGCTGAAGGTGATGGACTTTGATTCTGGCACCTTCTTCAAAGCCAAACTCCACAGGGAATTTGCAGATGAGTCCCCACCCAGGTAAATTCTGCCAGATTTGGGCATGGCCCAGCCTGGCTGGGAAGCAAAGGTTCCCCCTTTGCTGGGGCAGATGCAGCTGATCCTTCAGTCTCTGCCCAGCTGCTTTTTGGCAGGGCTGGGGCATGGGCTGGGGTGGGTACGAAATGGGAGTGGGCTCCTGGCCCTGCCAACAGCCCCCAGCAGCCACCGTGCCCCGGGCTGGGGCTGGGGCTGGGGCAGCCAGCCCGACACAAACAAAGCCCCATGGTGGGAGCAGAGGTGGGACTCCAGAACCTGTGCACAGCTGCTTTGCTGTGCAGGCAAGGAAGGGCTTGGGCTGCTCCACTGCCCTTGTTTGCTTTGGGATCACCAAAGTGATTTTGGGGGGCAGTGCAGGGGGGAAGAGAGAAAGTGTGGGCTTCCCTCAGCCATGGCTGGGTTTTTCCCTAGCATGTAGGAGTTGGGCCTTCCTCAAGGCCCTGACAGAGATAAGAGTTTTTACCGTTTTTCTTGTTTTCCCTTTTTGTCTCTAATCTCTTTTCAATAATGTGTTGTTTGTTTTTCCAGAGGAAGCGTTCTAGGTGGGCTCCAGTGTGGATGGGGAAGTGCTTGGGAGCAGCTGTGGCGTGGATGGGCCGTGCCCTTGGAGAAGGCTGAGGCCATGGTTTGGGAGCAGCTTTTCTTGCAGCCGTGGCTGGCGTGAGGTGGGTCCCTGTGTGCTTGGCAGGGTGGGATCAGAGCTTTTGGGAGCTGGCAGCGAGCACAGGAGCATCCTGCTCTGGGCAGCTGCTGAGGGCTGGATGTGCCGTGGCTGGCTGCAGGCTGGGCACATGTCCTGCCCTCCTGCTCTGTGCCAAAGGCAGCAGGGATGGGCAGCTCTGGGCACAGCTCTGGGCACAGCCAGCATGGCCTGGGCACCGCAGGCCTTGGCACAAGGGCACAGGAGCCCTCAGCTGACGGGCGCTTTCTGCTTTCTCTCCTTGCAGCCGGGCTCTGCGGGTGCTGAGGCTGCTCTGGGCTCTGCCAGGGCTCTGCTGGGCTCAGCCCTGGGCCCAGCTGGGCTGGCTCTGCCCTCACATTGCTCTGACAGCTCTGCATCAGACGAGCCCATTGCGAGCACAGCGCCTGAGCTTTCTGCTTTGGCAGGTGAGTGAGACTCTGCTGCAGGCCCAGAGATTGCAGCTGGGGACACACATCCAATTGGCAAGGACCCAAACTCTCCACAGTCCCAGCTGAACACCTGGATCTGCACAGGGTGTTTTGTCTGTCCCATTCTTCCTTCTTGATTGGCTGGAATTGTGCAATTGCACTTTCTTCCTCCTCTAGAAGTGCCACGAGTGGGCCAAAGCTGGCGAGTGGGCCGTGTGCCTGAGGCACTGCAGTCTGGAGCTGCTGGATGGAGAATTGCCCTTCTGCACTGCCAAAGCAGAGCAAAAAGCTGTCAGTGGGACTTTGTGTCTCTAAGAAACCCCTGACAGTTTCAAAGGGAATGTGCAGCTCATTTCCAGGCTGAGAAGGAAGGTCATCTTCTAAAGGATTTGGGCTTTGACAGAGTTTCCATTCCCAGTCCTGCTTGGAGCTGGAAGGGCACAAAGCAATTTCCTCTTGCTTCGAGCACAATTTCAAATACCAATGTTGGAAACAAAGCCCAAAATCTATTTTAAAAGGCTGCTGAGGTCAGTAAGATGGATCCATGCCATCAGCACATTTACAATGGAAATAACTGAGTTCTCTTTTAAAAAGATCATTTACCTCTTAATGCAAAGAATGTAACTTTGCATTTATGTTTTGTTTTTTTCACTAACATTATGTTATGTTTTTTCACTAACACTTGGATTTTATTCTTATCTTTTACAATTTACCTATTTTTTTCCTTTTTCCTTTTTTTTCCTTTCAATAGAAAACATGTCCTACAAAAGGAATGTCCTTTGCTCCTGGTTCCTGTGTGGAGCAGCTCCCTTCCTGCTGGCTGAGCTGCTCAGGCAGAGCCCGGCAGCTCCTGGCCCTGCAGGGCTGAGGCTTTTCCCCGTTGCTGGGCACAGACTGATGGAGCAGCACTGCTGAACTCGGGCACACAGAGGGACCAGCAGCAGCTGCCTTTGGCCACCTGAGGCTGCAAGGGCCAAACTCTGAGCAGCCAGGGCTGGAAGAGACTGGCAGGATCTGATCCCTGACTCTGGGCCAGGCCTGCACAAATGACCCCACAGCAGCAGCAGCAGATGGAGCTGACTTTGAGCACAGCCCCTGCCCCTCTTCCCTGCCGTGTGCAGCGGTGTCACAGCAGCCTGAGGCACCTGGGAGCCCCCAGGGCCAGCAGGGACTTGAGATGGCAGCCCTGGGCTCCTGGAGGCTGGGCAAGGAACGGAGCTGGGCACTCCCTGTCCATGGGGAGCTTGCAGATGGAAAAGGCTGCTGTGCCCAGGCAGCTGCAAGGGCACAGAAAGGAGGCTCTGGAGCACTGGATCTGTGCCAGTGCCACAGTCCTGGGCAGCAGCCAGCGAGCCCTGGGGGAACAGAGGGCACAGCAAGAGGGACAGAACCAGGCAAGGGCAGAGACTGGAGAGAGCCAGAGCCAGGAGCAGGAACAGCTGCTCCATTGCACTCTTGGAGAAAGCTCTTGGCTGCTTCCAAGCGCTGAAAGGCGTGAAGGGCAGAGAGGAGGCCCCAGCAAACAATGCTCCTGTTTGCACAGCCTCCCCTCTGCGTGTCCCAGAAGGAATTGGATGGGCTGTGTTCTTCTCTCCGAGTCGTCTCGTTCAGCATGAGCAGCTCAGCACCAGGAGCTGAAGGAGCTGAAGCCTCAGGCCACAGGAGCTGGGCAAGAGGGAACTTTTGGAGCAAAGTCATGCTGCTAAAATAGCCCCAGCTGAATGCAGTGGATATAATCATGGAATCACAGAATCCTTTCTGTTGGAAAAGCCCTCTGAGCTCACCCAGTGCAGCCGCTCACCCAGCAGTGCCAAGCCCAGCACTAAACCACGTCCCTGAAGTGCCAAGGCCTGGACAGCAGCCCTGAGTGAGGCCTGGACAGCAGGCCCTGAGCCAAAGGTGGCCTCTGGATGAACCTTCCAAGCAAAGGTTATCTTTGTATCTGCTCCCTGATGAAATATGCATGGTCATTAGCACTGTGATAGATGTAGCCACTCCTTAGTGAAACATGGATTGACCTTTGTGTATTTAGAAGCCAGACAAGGCCATGAAATCTGACATCTGGCCTTGTTTGGGGCTGAAGGATAAAAGAGGCTGAACCCCTGGATGGCTTCAAATGCATCCAAAAATTGCATATGGAAAAGGAAAAGAACTTGTGGGTTTGGGCAGACAAAGATGAATTTGTTAAGAGTCCATTGGAAACAGCACCTTCAGAAGGAGCAATGATTGTTGGAATGCTCCCACATGGAGCAAGAGAAGAAGGTTTTAATCTTGAGCTCAGATGCATTTGTGCAAGTGAAATATTGATATATTGTATCACTCTATACATAGTTATAGTACAAGACATTGATATATATATATTTATATATGTTTTAATATATATTTTTATATGTATCTATATGTCTATATCAATATCTAGATAAAAATAATAATAATGTGAAGTAGTGCTGACAATACTAATTTGGTAGCTTTGGCTGCTCAGGGATGTAACACTAAATACCCTACAGAACAGGATTGGCCAGGACCCTAATGTCAGTGGTCAACTTTGTGAGATTGTATACAATGAAAAAAGGAGGAAGGGAGGAAATTGGCTATTTTGACAGGGTTTGCTGATACTGTGATGCAGAGTGCTTTGTCTGTTGCTGTGAAAAATACAGTGATTAAGCCTGCAGGGTTTTTCATGTACCAGACTATGCACGCTGCAAGTCATTGGTTGCAAGGGTGAAGGGGTTGTTAGAAGAGCAGTTGAACAAATGAGGAGATGGGAACCTTTGCCCATGGAGAAATTCCCAGATAGGCTTAACAAGGCTCCTACGGGGGAAATGGAAAGCTCTGTGTCATGGCTGCCCCCAATTTGGGCAGAACAATGGGAATGTGTACTTGGGCTGCCTGGGAAATTGTTCTGTGTGATGGAACAAGAAAATCTGACAGGAGCTTGCCTTCATGCACTGGAATGAATGCGGCGAAATTCAAAGCAAATGAGAGCTCATCAATATTGCAACAGGAATGCAATCCCTTTGGAAATATGCTCTGATCCACGGGGCTCCATGTGAAGGCTGCTGTGACACTGAGGGACTGGCACAGGAATTCCATCCAGGAGCCTGGGTGCCCCTCAGGGACTGGGACCCGGCCCCTTCCAGCCAGAGGGGAAAGGGCCCCCCAAGCCTTGTTAGCCACAGACAGCATGGTAAAGCTGAACAGCAAAGGGCCTCGGGGCATTATTCTGGAATTCAAAAGGTGCCAGCTCCATGGACAACAGAATTCTTGTTCCTAACTCGCATGAGATTGAGAAAAAAGAATGAAGAACGGTGTCACTAAAGTACTCCTGATGTCTGTAAGGTGTACCTTGACAGTCAGCCAGAATCTTTGTCTGCCACAAACACCTCTAGTGTTTCACCAAGGGGTCAGTCATCAAAATGGAATGATGAGTTCTGATGGATTGCTGAGCTTCTTTTGTAATTCTTTGCTAATGATGATGTGCTTTGCTGAGCTTATCCTTTTGTAATTCTTTGCAGCTGTGCATGATATAAATGACACAATTCCTTCAGTTGGTGTGTGTGTCTTTGGTAGTGACCCTGCCCACTGGTGAAACAGGGCCCCCTCTTGCCTAAGTGTTACCTGGGAAGGCAAAAACCCTCCCTCCAAAATCCCCCCTTCCTCCTTGTTCCCCCCTTCATACCCTGAGCATGATGTCCTCTGGTCTGGGGTATCCCGGGGTCAGTTGGGGTCCCCTGTCCTGGCTGTGTCCCCTGCCAAGCTCCCCCGCAGCCCCAGCCCCTCCCCAGCGTGGCTGGACGAGGGGCAGGACAGGCCTTGGCTGTGCTGCAGCTCAGCAAGAACAAAACCATCTCTGCGTGCTCAGCCCTGTGCTCAGCGCCCGGCCCAGCAGTGTCTCAGTGCCAGGGGCTGTGCCCTCAGTGCCTGCCAGGGGTTTCCATGGCAACTGCCAGGCCAGGTGACCCAGGTGTCCCCCCAGTGCCGGTTGCCATGGCAACAGTGCCCAGCCCTGCCCCTTTCTGTCTGGCTGACCTGGCCTTTGGCCCTGGCAGCGCCGTTGGCTGCTGGTTCCTGGTGCCTGAGCGGCCAGCGCGGCACAGGGCAGGTGGCCATGGCACAAGCCCCCAGCAAGGGATCCCCTCTGGCTCTGGGCACTGACAGCAGCCCTGAGCAAGGGGCCCAGGGCAGCTTTCCATGGCCACCAACCATCACAATGGTTTTGCCAGAAAAAGGTACTTGGACATCCGTAACTCTTTGTTCTTATTGTCTCCTATTGTCCTAAATCCTAATTGTCCAAAATTTTATAACTAATTATATTACTGTTTTTATATCAATTTAATTACTATTAAACTTTTAAAATTTTAAAAACAAGTGATTGGTGTTTGTCACACAGTGCCCAAAACACAACATCTCACGTACCAACATTTCTAGGGGAGCCATTTACAACACGGGGGGGTCACAGGATGTGAAAAATGCCCATCACTTGTTTTTTAAAATTTTAATAGTAATAAAATGTTTATAAAAATAGCAATATAATTAGAGTAATAATAATTTGGATAATCTGGTTTAGGACAATATGAGACAATAGAAACAAAGAGTTACGGACGTCTGGGTAACTTCTTCTGGGCAAAATAAGCCTGAAAAAAGACACACTTTAACAGAGGATTAAACCTTAAAAACAATAACCCATTGCATATTCATACACCTCATTCATGATGCATAAATTCCATTCAAACACAGGATTCTGTCTGGTCAGTGTCAGCTTCTTGCTCTGAGTCCTGACAGCGTCTTCATGGCTGAGCAGGCAGGAAGAAGTTCGTTTCTTCTGATAAGAGAGCAATAAATTCTGTTTCTCTGAAAGATTTAGGTATCCTGTGGCTGCTATCTCGCTGCAACTCCTTTCTTTAAAAAAAGTATCTCACATAGCATAGTTTCTATTTTAATATTATGTTATACCCTAAAACTAGATTTAACACGCTACTAAAAACATTAATACAGCATAACTTTCTGACATATCAGATATAATATTCATTTTAATATTTGCGAAAAGCCAGTCATAAAATACGCATTTTTCATACAGGAGGACTGGGCTCCCCCAGTTATTCCCTGTACAGGCGGGACCCCCCCTTCCCCTCAGACGTCTCCCGCCCTGAGGGGCCGCTGCCGCTTCCCGCCCTTCGCGCCCGCCCTCAGCGGCCGCCGGGAGCTGGGGCCGTCCCGGCCGCCCTTTTATCGGAGTCATGGAGAAGGAAAACCGGTTTAAATTGTTCATGCCGCCGCGCCTGAGCGCTGGGCAGGTGTCTGCGGGCAGATCCCAGGTGAGCGCTCGGCCGCGGGGCCGCTGAGGGCGGCCCAAACCACACCTGCCCCCCGGCCGCCCCCTCGGGCTGTGCTGCTCTGGAGGCCGCGGCTGAGGAGGGGACGGGGGGAAAGCGCAGGGGCCCTTCCCCGGGGACACGGGGACAGTGCTGGGCCCGGGGAGTGCCCCGGCAGTGTGTGTGTGCCGGGCTGGAGCACACACACACCTGCCCTTGACGAAAAATTAAAATGCCTTGCAGCCCGGCGGAGCACACACACTGCCTTGCCCGGAGCCCGGGCTGGAGCACACACACACCTGCCCCTTGCCCCGGCACAGCCCCGGGCTGGAGCACACACACACCTGCCCCTTGCCCCGGCACAGCCCCGGGCTGGAGCACACACACACCTGCCCCTTGCCCCGGCACAGCCCCGGGCTGGAGCACACACACACCTGCCCCTGCATGGGCCGGGACGGCTCCTGCACTGGACTCATTTCTGTGCGTATGCCTAGAGTGGCATATGCACAGACATCTTTGGTTTGAATTTCAAAGACTTTTGTTGTTGTTTTCTGTCAAAACTGAAGGGAATCATCTTCTCGAGCATCTGCTCTGTGTTGTAAGTCCGCGTTTGATGTGGGTAATTCAGCCCAGAGAGCGAGCAGGGCTCTATCGCCGGCCGGGGTCTGTGTACAAACCACCAACGGGACGGGACTGCTGAGGAACTGCCTTGAGCTGTTTTATTTTCCAGCATCATTACATGGGGATGACAATGGGAAGATGCCAGCAGCTCACATCCTAGGCAGCAGACAAAGAACTTAATGTTACAACTTACTTTATAAGTTTTTTGACCAATCACACAAAGCAAAAGCACATTGACAGTAGTTCTATCCAACCACTATAAGCACACATACCTTTGGTTAAAACAATGCTTGCTTATTTTGAATACAATACCTGCTTGTAAGCCTTAAAACACAATGCACAGAGCTCCATTATTAAGCTTAGACCTTCCTAATACCTTGCTGTATAAACTTTTCTGTAGCTTAGGGAGTTATTCTAGCCAAGCGTTGATACAAAGACCGTTGTTCTATTTGTCCTTTTCTACTTTTTACATAATTTTTCTGCTGACCTATCTCGTGGCTACTGCTTGGCTCTAATCCCAATTCTGCTGTCTCTGAAGCCTGCCTTTTGCAGCTTTCCCAAAACCCTCTGATTTTATGGATCCCCACAGGCCCCATTCAGATGCTCACACTGGTGTTGGTGTCTTGGTCTCACCAGATCAGGTGTGCAGTGAAAATGTTCTGTCCCCACACTGAGTTATGGGAATTCAACAAGTTATTTTTTCATGTCGAAGCTCCTTATGAAATATGTTGAGATTCAGACGGGATATTCTGACAGCAGATGAGTTAGCTGTTTACAGGATGAACTTCTGTGACTAAAAAACCTTGTAAAAGGGTATTTTCATGCTGAAACATAATCAGATATGGTTTAGAAGTGCCCTTGGAAGTAAAGCAAAAAAGAAATATCAACTACTGGTCTTCAAAAAAGTAATTTGTCTCCTTGAGTCCTTTGCCATGCACCAGTGCCCAGACAGGCAGGAGTTGCTGAGTTCCCTGCATTGAAAGCTCCCCTTTGGCCACAGTCTGCAGGACACCAACAGTCTGATAAACCACTGGGAAGTAAGAAGTGAGTTCCAAAGCTATTACCAATACCTTGGGCTTTGGAAATTGTAGGCAGCTGTTTTATTAATGACAAAATCTATTTTCACATCACCTGTAGGGATTTTTTCTGGCTTTTATAATTCTTCTTTGCAAATCTACCCATAAGGAACTAATTTTTAAATTTGTGCAGGGTTTTAACAAATGCTCAGATGATGACTTTAAGCTGCCATTCGATGTGTCGAACCGTGGCAAAATCACTGATTCAGGTACGATTGGAATATTTGCCATGCACCTTCTTTACATTTTTATATATTGTCAAGTTTTAATTTGCATGAGTAGTCTCATAGTTTCATACCTGTAACTGTTAAATACAGTTTCACTGTTATTTTTTTTAGAAATACATTGATCAAAATCTCTTCATGTTTCAGATACAATTTCACAGCAAGTGAAACTTTGCTCTGAAGTAGATGAAGAGGTCAGCTAAGTATCAACTCTGCATATCTAATTCCTTGGGGTCTTTTGAATTTGTTCCCAAACAGTGCCTAAAGCATTATTCAGTAGATATTTCAAGGCTAAAGGAAGTAGTCAAAAGGGAATAATGTTTTCTGTCTCCTGTTTAAAGCTGAATCACTTAGAGGAGATATTTGTGATTTAGTGAACATGCCTGGAAACAAATCTTTAAAAATTAAGGTGATTGCAATGTTATTGTTGTTTTTTCTTTGAAGTGCCTGTGAAGTCTATGAGCTTTAATTAGAGTAAGATTTAAACACTTAAGTATCCTTGTGGAACTGGTTCTGAATATTCTGTTGAGGGGCAGAAGGGTTTAACTCAAAGTATTCTTTGGAAAACTGAAGTAGATTATCCCAATCATCTGGTAATTACAGGCCAGTCAGCCTGGCCTCAGTAGCAGGTGAGATAATGGAGCAGTTCATACTGAGTGCTATCACACAGCACTCACGGGATGGCCAGACTATCAGACCCAGCCAGCATGGGTTTACCAAGGGTAGGTCATGTCTGACCAAGCTGGTCTCCTTCTGTGAGCAGGTGACCCGCCTGGTGCATGCAGGAAAGGCTGTGGGTGTTGTGTATCTGGACTCCAGCAAGGCCTTTGGCACTGTCTCCCACAGCACACTCCTGGAGAAGCTGCAGCCCATGGCTTGGGCAGGAGCACTCTGTGCTGGGCTCAGAACTGGCTGGATGGCCGGGCCAGAGAGTGCTGGTGAATGGTGCTGCATCCAGCTGGCAGCCAGGCACCAGTGGTGTCCCTCAGGGCTCTGTACTGGGACCAGTTCTGTTTAATATTTTTATAGACGACATGGATGAGGGCATCAAGTCCTTCATTAGTAAATTTGCAGAGGACACCAAGCTGGGAGCTTGTGTTGATCTGTTGGAAGGAAGGAGGGCTCTGCAGAGAGACTTAGATCAGTTGGATGGATGGGCAGAGTCCAACAGCATGAAGTTTAATGTCTAAAAGCTGAGTTCCACATTTTGGCCACAAAAATCCCCGACAACGTTCCAGGCTGGGGACAGTGTGGCTGGACAGTGTTCAGGCAGAAAGGGACCTGGGGGTGCTGGTGACAGCCGGTTGAATATGAGCCAGCAATGTGCCCAGGTGGCCACGAAGGCCAATGGCATCCTGGCCTGGATCAGGAATGGTGTGGCCAGCAGGAGCAGGGAGGTCATTCTGCCCCTGTACTCGGCACTGCTGAGGCTGCACCTTGAGTGCTGTGTCCAGTTCTGGCCCCTCAGTTTAGGAAGGATGTTGAGATGTGTAGGGAGAATGGTAAGGGGGCACAGTATTCCCCAATGAGTTGCAGCTGGGGCCAATTAAGAACAAGTGGCATAGACACCTGTAAGCAATTAAGTACAAGGACCATAAAAGGGTGGAGTCAGCCAAGGAGTCAGAAGCCTGCAAGAAGCAGAAGGAAGACTGTAAGAGCCAGATGAAGACTGCAAGAAGAGCTAGGAGAAGGCTGCCCAGAAGATGACTGCAGAGGAAGACTGCAAGAAGCAGGAGAAGGCTGCTCAGGAAAAGGCTGCTGCAAAGACCAGGAACCCCAGGAGAGAATAGAAGAATCCCAGGACCCCAGGGGGAGAGGAGAGTCCAGAGGAAGGAAGGAGAGTCCCAGAGAAGGCTGCAGCGAGGACGGGAGAGTCCCAAGAAGGATAAGAAAGGAAAAAACAAAGGTGCAGGAGGACCAAGAGTCCCAGGAGAAGATGGTGAGTTCCCCTGGAGGGGATGAATAATCTCAGAAGAAGATTGACCCCACGAGGGTAGACCCCAGGAGAGGGTTGGAGAAGCTTCGGACATGCCAGGGCTCTGTGGCAGTCTGGCAGCAATATCCTTCATTGGATCGCTGCTGGATTAGCTGCAGATGCTTCTGGCTGGGTGCTTCAGGAAAAGCCCCTGGAGGGGATGGACATGCATTGGGAAAAGCCCCTGGAGGGGCTGGACTCTGTAGTTGTAAGGTTCACTGTTATATATAAGTATTGTTTTAAACATGTTTAATACAGCAGAGATGCTTGAGCACATCCAGAGGAGGGCAACAAGGCTGGTGAGGGGTTTGGAACACAAGCCCTATGAGGAACGTTTGAAGGAACTGGGGCTGTTTAGCCTGGAGAAGAGGAGGCTTAGGGGTGACCTTATTGCTCTCTACACCTTCCTGAAGGGAGCTTGTAGCCAGGTGGGGTCGGTCTCTTCCACCGGGCAGCACTGACAGAACCAGAGGACACAGTCTCAAGCTACATCAGGGAAGGGATAGGTTGGATATCAGGGAAAAAATTTTTCACCCAAAGAATAATAAAGCACTGGAATGCTCTTCCCAGGGAGGTAGTAGAATCACTATCTCTGGATGTGTTTAAAAAAAGAGTGGACATGGCACTTGGTGCTATAGTTGAGGTGTTTGGGCATAGGTTGGACTCGATGATCTTGGAGGTCTCTTCCAACCTCATTTTTCTGTGATTCTGTGTGTGTTCATGGCAATATCACAGGTACTCTTGGGCAAAGTCTCTGAAGCTGCTTTTACTTAACTCAGCAGTGTCTGTCAGAAGGAGAGGACAGAAATGGTGTGAAGAGCCTGCTAGAAGGAATTTTGGCTTCACTGATAATTCTGGCAAAACTTTTATTGATTTTGGTGGACTACAGTTATCCGTGTCCTTAAGCCCATCTATTTGGTGATGTCTGAAGGGGGTTTGGGATATTTAATTGTATTTGTTTCTCCTATGTGCTCTGCAATGCCTTTTGATACTGATCAAATATAAACTTATATCACCATTTGTAGAAAAATATTACTCTTGTGATGTTTCTAAGAAACAAATATGTTACCTACAACAGTATTAATTAGATATTATGTACTGTTAATTGGATAGTATTTGAGATTAAAATGTGGAACCTGTTTTAATAGAATCCAGAAACAATGAATGAATTGTTCTCAAAACTCTACAAAGAGGCTGAGAAGATCAAGCAGTGGAAAGTGACTGTGGAATCAGAACTAAACCAGAAAGAAAGAAAACTCCAAGAGAATAGAAAGATTATTGAAGCACAGAATAAAGCCATTCAAGAACTGCAGGCCAGTATTGTATAGTGTACATTGACTAGATGAAGTTAAGTGCTTCCTGATTCAGTCTGACACTATTATTGATACAATTAAATATTGAAGACTGTTGCAGTTTGGTTTGTGCCTTGAGAAAATGATTATTTTGAGAAGTTGCAGGCACCTGTCCTGTGTGAGGGTGTGTCTGAAGAATGTACCTGTGTCTCATTTGCTGGTAAATTATTGTTCATTAATTATTGCATCTTTCATGCAAAAGATGACTCAGCATGTAATACCAGATAAAACAGACTTCTGTCTGCTGATGCCCAAAATTACTTTTTCGTGAGGGATTTGAGAAGTTGAAGTGCATTTCTAGTATATTTTTCAATAACAGTGTCTTTTTGCATTTGTTCCCTATGAAATTAGTTTGAAAATGAAAAACTCAATTTGAAACTGGAAGATGAGATATGTGAAAATAAAGATCTCTTGAAAGAGTAAGTAATAGAACCAAGTATATATTTTTGTGGTGGAAATAATCAGTTTTCACGTGGGCAGTTTTATGTAGCTGTTACATTTTGAAGGTCATTTACATTGTTACTCCTTAGGTACACAAAGTACTGTGCGCTCCTGTGCAAACACGATATTTTTCTCTCCTTTAGAGCTGCTGCTTCGAGGCATCTGTGTAATCTGCTCAAGGAAACCTACACTCGCTTCACAGAGAAGACCAGCAAATGTAAATGCTTTTTTAGTTTTTATTTATCAGAGTAAATGTGCTTCTAGCTTGCTCTAAGTTCACAAACAGAAGAAATTTCTCATGCTGTTCAGAAAAGTTCTCCAGTTGAGATTGACTGGATGTGGCTCTCAGAATGAGAAGTGAATTTTAAGTGGCTCACAAAATTGGAAGTGAAGCCCCAGGTCTAACAGATTTTGGTTTGTAATGCTAAATCCAGAGGGCTTTTGAAGCCAGTGAAATTGTTTGCTGCAAGGTTGCCAGCCTGGGAGCTCTTTGGGTGCCTAAACAGTGATCCAGGTTTGAGGCAGTGCCCACAGCCCTGACTGGCACTGGCAGCCACTCCAGAGCAGGGCAGGGCTCCTCAAGGCTGCTCAGCCCATGAAGGTTTGCAGTCCCATCCACACACTGGGAATATATTAAGACATAAGAAGTGACACTTATGCCTGTTTTTAGGCAGTAGAATCTACTCTAAATTCCCAGCACTCTGTAACAAATTTCCAGAGCTGACATTTCCTGTTTTCAGCCATCACACATTTATGGGGAAAAAAGGTCTTAACCCCAAGGTATAATGGGTAACTGGAATTCTTCTCATGAAACTGAACAAGCCAAGACAGTTGGATAACTTAAGGACGTTTAAATTCTTGAGGTTTTAAAATATGTTTTTGATTGGGAATTTTACTTTATATGCAATTTAGAATTGTTATGAAAATCATTAGAATTTTACTAACTTGATCCTGGATACTTAAGAAGTGTCTATTTCTTTTTAGGTTTAATTCTAGAAACACTTGTATATAGATGTACTGTTCTTTTTTGATAGCTGTTTCTTTTACTGTTCTCTTTTTAATTGTTTTCTTAGGAAAAAATAGTGTCAATTACAAAAGTGAAAGGAAAGAAGGAAAATATGGACATGGAGTGTTGTAATTTTATAATGACAGCTCTGTGGTTATAGGTATCTGCTGATAGGAAGAAATTCAGTGCTAAACCCTAGATTACAGTTCATAAATACTAACAGTTTTGATACATTATTATTCAACAGCATTAATACTGTAATAATTAATATGGTCACATAAACGGATCAAGAATTACACTTTTCACAGAAAAAAATATCTTAGGAAAGAAATTTAAAAGTTGAGCTTGCTTAATGTTTCAATGAAATACACGTTTTCCCTAGATTCTGTAACTTTTGCACCATGTTTCATAATGACTTATTTAATAAGAATGGAGCTGAGAATTCCTTTTTTAATTCATTACGCTGATTCAGTATTATGACTTGGGCAGCTGGCATTCTTGTTCAAAAGAAAAACTTTCTCATATGTTCTTGCTTTGATAGATGAACAGGCAAAGGAAGAAACAATACAATTGTATGAGGAACATCGCAGCAACCTAGAAGTAAGTGAGCAAGCTTGATGAAAGGAATGTGAGTTATGTGAGCTGAGCTGAGTTCCATGTTTATGTTGGGATACTATTTGTATCCATCATGTGTGGGTATCATGTCATGTGTGATGCAGGAAGCTGGGTTTTCAATCCCTTTTCAAGAATTATTTTTGTGCTATATAAAACACATTCAATGGAGAAAGTGC
Source organism: Camarhynchus parvulus (assembly GCF_901933205.1). Lineage (NCBI taxonomy): Eukaryota > Metazoa > Chordata > Aves > Passeriformes > Thraupidae > Camarhynchus > Camarhynchus parvulus. The sequence goes on from NW_022148149.1 coordinate 21,982, forward strand.
AGCAGTGTGTGGGATGTAGATCCCTGTGATCTGTGTGATGTGTGCTTAGTGCTGGGTCACTGCCACAACTTCTGTCTTCTTTTTGGGCTCTGTTTCACCTGCCTGCTGGTTCCTCAGAATGGCCGAGGTGGGCAGCAGCCCCTGGAGAAGTTCCAGGGGTTCCAGTATTGAACTTCAAATATTAAATTTTGTTTTTAGAGAATGACAGTGGCATTTGAAGAGCTTCGTGTGCAAGCAGAGAACGACAGATTGGAAATGAGTTTCAAATGTGAGAATTCTGTTTATTGAGTTTATGCAGCTGGCTCAGTTTTGTACTTCATAGCTTGTGTTACATATGCAGTGTCAGGGCAGAGAGTTGTGAAGTGCTGGAGTGGTGAGCAGCTCACACTGAGACACTGGGACCCTTCTTTTATTCATGCTGCCTTTGTTCACTGCCTGGCCCCTTCTATCGCTGTTCCACTGGGCCAAAGTTGGAACTTCATTTTTCAAACTGTCACTCAAAATTGAAGTTTTGTCTGTGAAGTACAGTCTAGAGATCAATACTTATTTCACATAGTTTGTTTATTTAAATGATAATGCACTAGTGCATAGCTACAGAACCTTTAGCTGAATGCTCTCTCTCTGTATGTATAGCCTGGTATGTTCCTGTTTCATTTTCACATGCTCTTTTCTGATTATATTTTGATTATAAAATCAAACATTGCCTCAGCAATTACTCTTGGGAAACAAATGGTACAGCTGTACAATTCCAAGCAATCTTAAACTGGAAGTTGTATTGGAGTATATTTCAGCTAGAATGTTAACTATGGATGTTACTGTATCTCAAAAGTAAAAGAAGAAGCAGAAAAAGTGGACAAGTTTGAGAAAGAATGCAAACTGGAAGTCAGTCAAAAGGAAAAGCAGGTTTGCTCATTTTACCATCTAATATGTAGAGCTTTATTTGTGACTAAAGGGGCAATACAAGAGCCAAGAAGTGTTTCTGGGTATTAGTAAAAAAGACTAAATAACATCTGAAGCTGCATTTAAGTCAAATTCTGCTAAGTTTAGTGATGTTTCAGTACCTTTAGTCTACTGGAATTTATGGTTTGATTTTGAATTGGAGAACTTTTTTGTTTAGAGTAATGTGACTTGATCAATATTTGGCTAAGATTATATCTAGCCAAATATTATCTATCTGTCTGTCTATCTAATCTAACTTGAATGACAACAAAATGTCTGCTTATCATACCTGGGTACAAATGAAAATTAATATCTGTCCCTTTTCCAGGCTTCATGATGACATTTCTTGCATTTTTCTAGATTTCAGCTCTTACCATACAGAGAGATGAAAAAGATGATGTCATAAAAGACATCAAGGCTCAGCTGCAGACGTCACAAAATAAGATTGCTGACTTAATGGAAGCAAAATGTAAGAGTTCTGCCTGCTGTATTTAAATGTAATTGTTTATGATTGTTTATTTATTGTGTGTAATTGTTTATAGAAGCATAGGAAACAGGGTCATGATAGTCTTATTCTGTTGCTGATTGGCAGCAGAATTTTGGGGCCTTGAAGGCCTTATTTTTGTTTGGAACAGGAGCTGCTCATGTGGGAGCAGGCCTGGCAGGGTAGTTTTTAGGGTGAGTCAAGCAGTGAGAGCTTCTGAACATTGCAAGGGGAAAATATGTTGCTTCAGTTCTGCAAATTTACAGTCAGGCAGATGTCACTGAGGAAACTTACTTTTCAGAACTTGATTTTCAATATTTTTAAGCCATCTATATTCAAATTTTATATATTATTTTATAGTATACGATGTCAGTACCATTGGTCTTTGTTAAATTCTTTAAATGTATGTAACTTTCCATTTTTAGCAGCATTTTTTAGTAAATATCCTATTTCTAAAAATATAAACATCTTTTTTTGTTTAGTACATAATGAAGAAATGTTAAAGGAATCCCAGGTCAGTAAAGAACATTTGAGGGCAGAGCTGGAAGAGGCTAACATTTCATTGCAAAAGGCAGAGGTACCCCTTGCTTATAGTTTTACAGTAGAAATAGACTGGATGAGTATTTGCATAAATAATTATGGATACTTTAGACATGAAACAGCTGTAGCTGTTTGTTGCAAAAGATGTTTAGAAATGATATCATGTCTTGAAGGTTGCTCAAAAGAACTTGGAAACTGAATTCCAGACTACAGTGAAAACATTAATTCAGGTTACTGGAGAAAAGGAAGAGCAGGAGGAAGAGTGTAAAAAAGTGAAGGCTTTGCTTGCAGCCCTGACAGAGGAGTTTGAGACTTCTGTTGCCAATTTGAAAAGCTTGCTGCAGGAAGAGCAAAATAGGTAAATTAATGAGTTTAAATTCCAAGAGTGATCTTACAGCTTGCAGTCTATGACAAAATCAAGAACAATTGGAAATGAAGCTGAAATTTGGAGGTTTTTTTCACACAGTGGTCTAAATGCAGAGAATTTAATGTATTTTTTTGTTTGTGATAGTTGATTCTGTATAAAAAGTAAATTTTTGCCCCCTCCCACTTTCATAATTCTGTCTTTAAGAAATACAGATTTCTGTAGATATAAATTTGTTTACTTTTATGTCTGCTGTTCTGAGGTTGTAAAAGTGAAATTTGATATGTGTTGCAGCAGATATATCATCTGCCTCTTGAAAAGTAAATCTTCTTAAAGTGCTTGTGGTCAGACTTTGTCTTATTGTCCTTGAAGTTTCAAATGCAGTGCTTTGTACTCTGCATTTGGGATTTTTAATTTACCATTTTCTTAGATTAAAGAAATATGAAGATGATTCAAAGCTGCTCACCTTGGAGCTCCAGAATAAATCTGCTGAACTGGGTAAGGCTTGTAGAAAGGCAGAAAATGAGCTAGGCAGTAATAAAAATGTTTTCTGCTGTTTTCTGGAAATGGACTGTCTCTAGTAGCTGGAGAAAGGTACAGGTACTGTAAAACCATATCAGGAATGCCTGGATTTATTTTTACTCAGCTGATCCCTTTCTTTGGGGGTTATTGGTACTGGCAGCAGCCAAAGGGCAGTGCTGTGCAGAGCTCCAACAGTAAGAGCATTCATGCATGAATTCTTCTGGAGGTAATTTTGGTTTGCAGCTAAGAGAGCAGCACTGCAGGTGCCAAGAGTGACTTCTGTAGCAGAGATAAATCCCTCCCATTGAGGTTTCTGTGACCCTCCCCATGCTGGAAGTGGAATGATGCTGGCAGGGGTTGTCTTTGAATATCATAAATTTGATATCCTGTGGTTTCTAGGGATGTGCTCCTCAGTCCCTAGAGGAAGAGCTCTGCCTTGCTGTTGAGTACTTGCAAAAAATACCAGCATTGTGACTGTGCACATAGAAAACATTTGGAAGTTAGTAACAACTGGTTTCCTTTCTCAGCATATCCATCTGACACCTTCAGCAGTTCAGATTTTTTTTCTGGAACAATGCAGGTGCATCAATACTTGGAGAATACTCTAGTCTTACAGTCCATGGTTTATTTGAAGCTATAATTGTGGAAAACATAATACGCTCTAAATCTTACTTAAGATAAATCTTTAGTTTCTCTTCAGATATAGATTTGCTAATGTCTGAATCATTTTTTCAAGTCTACATTTAGATTAAATCACAAATTAGCTTTTCAGTTTCTTAACTTAATCCAACAAGTTTTGAGAACTGGGTATTGCAAAAAGGTAAATGTTTTATACTGCCTGCTAAATATGAAAAATTCTTTCTGTTCCATTAATTTTACATTCCATGTGCTGTAGAAGAGATGACTAAAGTAAAATGTGATAAAGAAGTGCAACTTGAAGAGCTGTCAGAAACTCTGGTAAATATTCATTTTATTAATCTCATGGCATTTGCTCTTCATATGAAATTCCTCTTGCTTTGTAAGTATCTTAAATTACATCAATAAACTCCATCTAGTCTACCTTAACATTTCTATTAAACTTTCTCACACACAATTTCAGTGTTTTCTTTGAAGAACCTCTTTATTGCCTCTGTTTTTCTTGTCTTCCATGCTTTTGGTTTTTCTTGTCTCCCATGTTTTGGTTTTCCTTCTCAAGGTTTTTGGTGATTTCCTTCTTTGTTCATGCCCATTCAAATGCCACTCCCTCTGGATATAAAGTTTTCCCATTTTTTCTTCCTTACAGGAAGGTAATTGGCTCTGGCCCCTGTGAACCCTGCTGTACTGTGACACAGGCCCATTTTCTGTCACAGAAATCTAAGCTATATGAAATACACTCTTAACAGAGGTTTATTTTCATTATGATTTTATATTTACAAGTCTAACAAGAGTCCTTATCAACTAAAGTTAAGATAGTGTGAAATCAGGTGTGCATTTTACTGTGTTTGCTTGTTGTTATAATCTGTGCATTGAGTGTTCTGAACTGAGTTGCATTAATTTTCTAAAATGGGCAAATTGGAGGACTTTTACTGAAGAAGGATCTTGAGGCTACTGTAGAAAATTTGCAGAGAGAGAAAAATGTGGAGAGTGAAATGAAAATGCTCTGAAAATGAGAGAGGTCTGAAGTAGGGCAATAGTAACATGTTTTTAGAAATAGTGAAGTTACACATCATGACTTGTATACAAGTTTATACATCAGAAACAGCACCCAGAGCAGTGTCCCACCCTAATTGTGCAGACCAGGTAATTAAACTCACAGCAGAGGACAGACATGAACAGTACTGGTGTCACAGTTCACCATCTCATACCACTTCCAGATCCCAGCAGAGACTGGAAAGGTCCAATCTGGATAATCCATGACATGGATGTTGTTTGGTTCTTCTGAAAGCCTTGTGCTCTTAGTTCATGTCTGATAACCTCCAGCAGTTGGAGTTTGCACATGTATACTCAAAACTCTTCCTTTTCATTTTGCAGAAAGAATTCCATGATTTGAAAGCACAGCTGACAAGTACAGCTGAGAAGGAACAAGATTATTTAAAGCAACTTGTGACTCTGAAAACAGATCTTGAACAAGAGGCGTATGACCATTTTGAAAATATAATATTTAATTAGTTTTGGTGTAATCAAGAAGTTGCTTTAATCCACAGTGAAATGAACTATGATTGTTTTCTAATGAAAGTTTTGAACCACATATATGCCATTAATTATATACTTACATTTCTAAATTCCACTTTCTCTATTTGTATGTATTCTATGGCATATGTAGTTGTTCCATATCTCTCTGACTTATTTAACAAGAAGAGAAAGTTTCTGAATTCATTGTTAATCTTGCTTTGAAGTACATCACCTTCACTAACCATTATATTTATGTAAAGTTGACTCTGATTTTCTTTCCTTCTTCTGTCACCTTTTTACATCTCTCTGACTCTGCTGCAAAGCTTATATTTGTAGATAAAGGCCTGAATTTCTTTTAGCATGGAATAACACTTGATAATGGGTATGTTTAATTTAAAAGGATATTTTAAAATGCATCTTCTTATTCCTCTTGGCCATTTGTTTTAAATTAGGTTAAAGAATGAACAACTAACAGTGTATGTCAGTAAGCTTTCACTAGAGAAAGAACAAAGAGCACAAGAGAAAAATGCTGTGGCTGCAGAACTCAAGAAACTGCAAGAACAACAAGAGGCAAGTTGTAAACTTCCGGCTTTCTTGAAAGGACAATACTCAATTTGACAAATTACTCAGTTTTACAAATTAGATGATGAGCTGCAACATGATTTGGGTCTTTAGAGTACCTGAGCTATTTTTTGTGTTTGAATTGGAAAGGAAGTGTATTTACCCTTGTGAATAAGGCAGGTCAGTGTGCTTTGGCTGTCTTTGAATTTTTTAAGAAGTCACTTTGAATTTTATTTCTTTGCTGACATGGGTCTTTATTTAGGATAGTAAGAAAAAAGAAGAAAATACAAAGCAGTTAGTTGAAAATCTAGAAGAGGCAAATAGCCAGCTAAGGCAAGTAAAAACAAATATTAATAACTGATATTGTTAAAGGAAGTAGACTCAAATAGTTAGTTGTGTTCAAATGCTGCTTTCTGGGATTTTTTTGATTGATGTTTTTCTAGATTATATAGCTAAACAGAAACTATTCAGAATTGCTGTTGGCCAAGTAGAAATTTTCTCAGATTAGAAATACCTATTGCTACAGGAACAATATTTGCCATCATTTTGTATTCCATAGTAGGAGCTGTCTTGTTTTGCATTAGACATCTCAGGTGTGAAGGAAATTCAAATGGAAGTTGAAGGTTATGGATGAAATGGGACAAGGCAAAACTGGATAAGAGTTACTCTCTGTATCACCAGTTCAATAGACAGGCAACTCCCATGTTTCACAGCTGCATTACAATAGTCCAGGTTAGGATGTATTTTCTTTGGGTTCCTGGAACATCTTTTCCTACTTAAAAGAAGTATGGACAGTTCACATATTGACTTACTGGGCATGTTGCTGCATTTTAAGAACATTTTCATTGAGCAGCTTATGAAGTTCCCATCAACATTAGCAGCTCTTTTTAGAAAATAAAATATGGGTTTATTAGAACTACTGAAAAGAAGTCAAAGGCAGTAAGTAAATATTTACTAATGCTTGTTAATTTGGCACTTAGAAATGAACTGGAGTCTTTGAAGGAGAAAATGGCAAAGGCAGGTGAAGAGATGAAAAGTACACTGGATGAAAGAGAAGAAAATGTATGTCATGTGTCATGAAAATGTCTTACAGTACCTGTAGGAGAGCATTCAATGTAAAATCTTTGTTGGGATTTTTTCTGCAAAGCTCTGCCTGGGGGATGTGATCTCTGCCAGAGGTTTCTTCTTTCTCAGCTGCTGCCAGCTGTGCCATTGTGTGTCCACGTGTGAGCCCTGTTATTTCAAAAGACAAGCACAGTCACTGGGATGTTCACTCTTTGCTGGGAGTTTAATATTAAAGATTTGTTTGTTTTCAGGCAAACAGAGAATCTGCTTTTCTGTTTTTTCATATACCCACTCAGTGATGGATGGGCTCTGGATTAGCTTTTTATATGTAGTGTGAGTTTTAGCTTAAATAGATTCAAACATTTTTACTTTATTTCTATTGGTTCAAAGCAACCCGGGGTTTTTAGCAAATTTCAAAATTTCATTGTAAAAGTCAAAGATTTACAATTGTAATTTCAGGTTAAGAGTACTGAAAATGAAATTTCAAGAAAGGAAAAGCCATTGAAGATTCTAGAAAATAATTGGGAAAATTAATTTTTTCATGGATGTAGGGAACTTCATATAAATGCATTTTTTAAATTGTGAAGATACTGGGGTCTTTTTCTTCTTCTTTCTTAACTCTATAACCACTAAGGAACTGGTTCACTGCTAATAATTAACATCTTGTGGTACTTTATGGCTAAAACTCTGATTATTCTAACACATCAGCTGGTGTTTCAATCCCATTGGAACAAACCAGACTGGTGCAAGTGCAGGTTTGAGAACATTTACAGGAATTGCTCACATAGGGAGTCATTTGTAGAACTTACTAATTAATGTCTGAAATATCTCTTTCAGATGAATAATTTAAAGAAGCAGGTGGAAAATAAAACCAAATGCATTGAAGAGTTGCAGCAGGAGGTGTGTAGAGATTTTAAATGTCACAAATACATAAAGACATTATATTTTGGTTGCCCTTTCAGCACGTTTGTGTCTGCTGTGATGTCTTTAGATACACCTCTGTAATTTAAAAATTCTACTTTCTTTTCCTAACCCTGAACAAATTAGGGAGTCATCTTAGGAATCACTTGATTTGTTAAATGAGCCTTAATTTTAAAAAAGCAATTACAAAAATAATATCTTTAAAAAATTCTATTTTTTTCATTTAGTGCATAGGGTTATTTATGTACTTGTAATGAGTATCTCAGTTACCACTAGTAGAAAAGAATTCTGCACTAGCACAAACTGTAGTAACTTCACTGTAAAAATGGAGAACTTGTATTTTTGTTCATGACATCTTCACACCTTCTGTCAGCAGCATCTTAGTTTTAATTCCCATTCTGCACCTCATTTGTTATTCCCTGCTGTTGCTCAGGAGGAGCCTTTCTTCAGGTCATGAAGAAACAGTAATTATCACAGAAATTAGCTGAACATTCGTTTGAAGAACTGTTCTGGAACCTGAGCTGCACAACAGAGAGTTATTTGCCTGATGAAAGCTGGAATTTCTTGATGCACTTAAACCATGACATAATTCTATTAACTTATTAGGGTACATTGCTTGTTTTGTTTTATTTCAACAGAATAAGATGCTGAAAAAGAAAATTACTGCAGAAAGCAAGAAAAGCAATACTTATGAAGGGAAGGTAGGTTTAAATAACATCATGTAGAAGATGAGGTGAGTGTTTTTAAGTCCCAGTATAAGTAATGATAATACTTGTTAAATACATTCTGAGCTGGTTTATGGATCTGGGATACAGACTTTGCAGGAATGAGCTCATAGTTTTTAGAAGATGCTTCCATTTTTAATCATTGGGCACTGACTATTGGACATTTAAGAGATGGATTCACATTGCAATGAATGATGTTTCTAATCTGTTCCTTTGGTTTATTTTTTCTTCTGTTGGTAGTGGACTGAACAGGGTTCAGCAACCTCATTGTAACAGAAAAGCATTTAAAAGACATATATATATATATAAATATAACTCTTTTTAGGCTGTTCTTTAAATGTGTTCTGCAGTGGCAATCCCTCTGATGGGAATATTGTGTCCAGCTTTGGGTACTGCACTTGAAGAAAAGTGGACTTTTTTGAGGATATTCATATGATAAACTTAAAAGGGAAAACTGTAATCAAAATGCACAGCTGGGAGGAAAATGTACCATAAAACCTGTGAAAATCTGATACAGATTTACAAGAGAGAGAATAAAATCTCCATCTGTATTTGTGTTTTTCCAAGGCATTCACAGCATTTAAGGTGACTGCTTAGGGCAGTCTTCCCCATTGTGCTGTTGCCATTGTTCCTTTGATCATTTTCTAATTCTCTTCAGGCCAAAGTTTAACTCTTTATTTAAAAAAAAAAAGCTGAAGTTTTAAATAGGAAACACTTTAATCATAGACCTGAAAAGTAACAGTGTTTGTGCTCAAAAATAAGAGGTAAGAAAAAATCATCAACATAGTAATTCCTAAACAAGTAACAGCAGCAATTCTGCTTTATCAAAAGGTGAATAAATTGCAGTTAGAGATGGAAAATATGAACAAGCAACATAAGGAAGCAGTTGACATCTATCAAAAAGACATAGAAACAAGGAAAGTAAATGAAAAGAAACTTCGTGAAGAGGTGAGAGGTGTTAATTTTTACTGCAATTTATAATTTTTAATTTAAAATGTTTTTATGAAGCTTTATTGGCCAGAGTCCTTGCTCATATTTCAGTCTTATCAACACAAATGGAACTTGTTGTGTTTGCCTGTGAGCAAAGCTTTAGTACATTAGGTGCTGAAGTTGAAGTATTTGAATATATCTTTGAAAATAAGAATGCCATTAAAATTTCTTTCTTTCAAGATATAGTTCAAAGAAATGCCACCCTTGGTATAATGTCAGCATAGCTAAATTAGATTATAACTTCTCCCATATTAGGATTTTTCTGCCCCACATTTTTTTTATGGTAATGCTAAGAAATGTTAGGGCAGAGTGCTTGAAATGGCCTTTTGGTTTGGAGTGAACTTGCCTGCCATGGCTGTACCTTTGATCCTCCCCATTTTAACAATCTGCAGAAAAGATGTGGGATTTGAAAGGGATCTTAAAAGCAAATGAAGCCCAAGTGGGACTGCAAACTTTGTACCCACAGAGGGAAGAAGAAATTAAGATTAAAAAGAAATATATTGGTTTGTTGATGAATGAAATGCAATTTATTACTGACAGGTAGAAAAGATGAGGTTGCTTTGTGATGAAACAGCAATGATACAGAGAGAAACTGATACCAGATGTCAGCACAAGATAACTGAGATGATGGCACTGATGGAAAAGCACAAGGTCAGAGATTTTACTGCTTGCTGTGGTGTGGAATGTGTGATACCACGTTAATACCATGTTTATAACTCGTGATACCACGTTAATGACCTTTCAAAAGCAGAAACAGGCCTGAATCTGGGAAAAGGAAGCTAAACACATGCTGGACTTTGCATCATCGAAAATGAAATTCATTTGAAGATTTTGAAAAGATTCCTATGGGCAGATAAATTCCATTCATCTAAACTTCTGGGATTTTTAGATTTTTTTAAATTCAGGCTTCCTTTGATACCATCTGAATGCAATATTTTTCAGTTGGGCTCTTTCTCTGAGATTACTTAGTGACTGTCAGCAGTTTAGCCTGACACATTTTACTTTCCCTTTCTGTTCCTCATTTTGCAATATCTTTAGCAGATACATTAGTAAAGATGGCACAGCTGGCTCTTAGTGCTGAGCACATATTGCTGCACAGAAATAAAGCACTCTCTGCCAGTCCACAAAATAATACTTGAATTGAGCATTTCCTGTTTTACAGTTTCTGCAGAGGCATCACTGAATCTTTTCTTTCTGAAACTTAAGAGCCTGGTTTGAAAAAAATGATGTTTTAAGGCTGGATAACTCTATAATTGTAACATTTAGTCACGTGTTTTGAGCTTGTTGTTGGTTTGGTTTTTTTAACACAGAATGAATATGATAAAATGGTTGAAGAAAAAGATGCAGAGTTAAAAGTATATAAAATGAAACAGCAAAAGCAGTTCTCATCAGAAAGAGCACTGGTAAGGAGCACTTTCCAATGGTCAATAATTCAGTGAAGGGGCTGATGTCCTTGTGTAGTGGTTTTATACTGGCTAAGTGCCAGGCACACACAAAAAAACATTCACTCATTTTTCTCTGCTGCAGTTGAGCAGAGGAGGGGAAAGAAAAATTCAAGGACTCATGAGTTGAGATAAGGATTAGGAGAAAAACACTTTGAGGGTAAAGCAGGTTCAAACTTAAATAGTATCAAAAATATTTATTACTAATAGAATTAAAAATGGGTAATGAGAATTAAAATAAACTTTTAAAACACCACCTTTTTTTCCCAGTCCCTCCCTCTTGCCCACTGACAGTACAGAGAGACAAAAGATGTGATCTTCAGTCAGTTTGTGACTTCTAAAAATCTTTTTTCAGTTTGCTTAGAGAGTTTCTTTTCCTGCTGTGCTCTGGGGTCTTTCCCACCAGAGACAGTTCTCTGGGAACTTTTCCAGCGTGGTTTTAATTTTTATGAGTAGCAGTCCCACCCAACCTGCTGCAACAGATCTTATTCTGGGCACTAAAAACTCCAAATGTTTCTAAAAATAAGTTGGAGTAGCAGTGTGTTTGTGTCTGCTCTTCCAGATAGTGTGCCATGTTCTGACTTCCCAACTTGAATAGGAAACTTTTGTTTTAAATCTTTAGATTGTGCCCTCTCACCCCTGATCTGCCAGGTGTTTTAAGGTATTACCCTGAACACTTCTGATCAAGTACCTGTTTCTTTTAGTACTTCAGTCTTTGTTAAACAAGCTAAAGCAAAGCTTCAAGTATAGGGCTGAAAAGCAAATAGAATTATCTTTTGTATCTAATGAGTGTCCCTGTTAATTACTTTCTCACTTGGGACTGTTTTCTTTTCTTTCTATGGGCTATGCATAGTTAACCCTGTCCTTTATTTAATGGTTTGTAGGAAAATGAGCTGTCATGTTTGAAAAGGGAACTGTCCTCCCTTAAGGAACAACTGAAAGCAGAAATTGAAGAAAAGGTGGAGTTTTTTATTCACTGAGCAGTGGGGGTGAGAGCTGTGGCCTGGGCTTGTGCTGTGGGAGGAGTTGGATAAGAAATGAAACTGAACAGAAAAACAGTGACTTTTGAATGCTGGGGTTGTGCTAAATCTGGTCATATATTTGTGTGAACTTTGTAACAGTCTGTGATTATAGATTATATATAAATAAACAAACAACAAAAGAAAACTCTCCTTTATTTTAGTTAATTTTAACTAGCCAAAGCAAAAAAGTTCCCTAAACTGTAGGGTTTTTTCAGTGACTTTTGAATGCTGAGGTTGTACTAAATCTGGTCATATTTTTGTGTGAACTTTGTAGCAGTCTGTGATTATAGACTGTGCTCTGTAATTACACCAAGAAGATTTTTAACAACTGAATTCAAATCAATATTTCCTTGCTGTCACATAACTCTTTTGTAGGAGAATCTTGTAAAAGAGCACTCTGGCAGTATGATTCCTGTAAGTGAAAAGAAACACAAGGTAACTTTAACTTTTAAATTGCTTTTAGAATTTAGTAGTATTTATATGTGTAGAATCAATTGAAGTGCCATGATAATTTATTTGCATTCAACAAAAGCCATTGGAATGCTTTTGACTTAAAACTTTTTAAATTATAGAAAATAAAAACTTCTGTTCCTGACTCCTAAACCTTGTTTAGATCTATGCAGTGAATCTATTCATGTAAAAAATAGAAAGTCTCCAAATTATATTCCTAAAATAAAAAAAAAAAAAAATAAAAATGCCTCCTTCAGTACAGGAAGCCCCTTGGGCAATCCAACATTGAAGTTTTGTAACTCCTAACACTGAATTTTTCTTCTTGCATTTTTCTGCTTGTATTTCTTACTTCTCTGTAGCTGATTTTTTTTCCCCTGGGATAAGAAGGGATTTTAAAGGGTCATACCATTCCTTGCAGATATCAGGCAGCAGTTTCTGGAAGGGCTCCCAGTGTGTAATTTTTCTTGCTCAGTTGCTGATTTTTTTATGTCTCTAGAATTGTTTTACTTTGTCTTAAAAGAGTCCATTTGTAAAGGCACTTTTCCTCTGTGGAAGAGAAAAAAGCTGATACAGCTGTAAAAATGGTCAAAGTATCAAAGTAGTCCTGACTGCAGAACTTACCCTGGTTCCCTGTCAGGAGTTCACTTGTGGTTTTCATATTGGAACAATGGAATCCAGCACCATTTTGATGTTATCTGTCTAAAAAAGGACTGCACTGGACCATTCAATGCTTCTCAGTTTAACTTCTAGTGAAAAGACTATTTTAAGTAACACCAATCTTGATATAGCTATCAATCTTTCTCTGAAAGCCTTTTCCTGCAATTTTGTTTGTTCCCATTTTCTTTGATGTTTGATAGAGTCCAATGTACTGGCCACAGTTCAGAATAACCTGAATTTCTGCAGATAAGCACGGAGAACTTAACTACAATGTGCCATGAAACTCAGCTCTTCCATAGCTTCCCATTCATTCTCCTCATTTGGCAACAAAAATAATATTAAAAAATTATATTTCCACCCCACCCCACTTTGTTTGGGTCATTGCTCCATGTTTGGATGGAAAGATAATAGTTCCACCATTTCTCTCCGGTGGATTCTTGGACACTCAGACTGTAAACTGGGTCCTGAGTTTGGATTTAGATTCCATACTTACCCCATAAAATATAATCTATAAAGAGAAACATTTCCTTTCCCAGACATATGTTATAAAGACTCCTCCAATGGATAAAATGCAGAGTGGAAGAAGCACAAACCTGCCTTCAGAGCAGAGCAGCAGGAAAAAGCAGAAAGTGCTTGTGCAGCTGGACACTCAGTCAGACAGCTCTGAGCACACTGACCTCCTGGTAAGAGTCAGAGAACAAATCATGTGCTGAGCACTTCCTTGTGCTCACTGCTGGCTCTGAGAATGAAAATAAAGAGTTTGGGCTTCCACATTCAAGCCAATATTGATGTGTATATTTTTAATTTATTGGTTCTTTCTGGAATTGTAGTTGTATGTACATAATTAACATTTTTTTATTGAACTGTTATGCATCACAATGACATCTTAACTTTTTTTTTCCTAGTTTAATATCCTGAGGGGGAAAGAAAAAGTATTTTTAATATAGTGTGACTAAGTAAATTTTAATTGAACTTTGAACTTTTAATTTATTAGAGCATAGTCTCAGAAGAAGAAATGTTTAAAAATTTGTACAAAGATTATCCACAAGCTTCACAATTACATTCCACAGCACCAAAAAAGGTATGTTAGCCTTTCCTAAGATTAAACCAAGCAGTTAATCAGATTGTTTACAGAAACTAAAGGATGGCTTTATTTTCCTTCCTAGACCCCAGCTCCATGCAGTGTGAAATCTCCAGGCTCTGCTCTGAAACTCAAAACCATGAGGAGAATGCGTGAGGCGGGCTGGACTGCGCTCTCCAAAATGGACAGGAAAAGGAAAATTAAAGATGTTGTAAAACTCTTTGCTTAAAATGCAGAAATACCCTGGCATTGCTTGCAGGCTTGTTTTTCTTTCAGAGTTAGTATTAAACACACTGAGTATGACAGAAAAATGCAAAAAATGTTCATTCCTTTACACATATAAACTTTGTAGATCTATAACTGCAACCCCTGCAGAGCATCTTCCACCTTTCCTCCCTTGTGCTTCAAAATGTTGGGACACAGATTAGCCAATTTTAAATTTTGAAATAAATAGAACTACATAGAAAGTTGTTTCAAAGCTGTTTCTAGCATTAGAAATTCTGGTTTTAAAGAACTTCTGTTCTTTTAAATTTACTCTGTTTTTCTTAACAGATAAATACTTAGTGGAAGAAATGTAGCTGTTAAATGTATGTTCTTTTACCTGAAGTCCTCTTGCTTTTTCCTTAATTTTAATGGCTGTTAGACCTGTCTTTTAGACTGTTTTGTTTTCAGTATGTTAAAATGGTTTTGAAACTTCTAAAATTGCAGTAGAATTACTTGTATTTAAAAAGATTTCAGCCTCACAAGGAGTAAAATATGCACATTATAAGATTGTGAAAACAATGTTAAGATGCCATTAAATTTTTTATCTGAAATATAAAGTGTGGGACTAGATGTTGTTGCTTTAAATATTTGAACACAGACAGAAATCACCCACCAGCCTTCCTAGGGACCAGCAGAAGTGTAAGGATAAATTAGAACATCTAGTTCTGTATTAATCCTTGATTAATCTTGGTTTCACAACAATGACAAACCCTACTTCAGAGCCTAGACATAACAAGAAAACTACAAGTACATCTTAAAATATAATGAAAAATCAAAAATCCCAAATGCAGCTGAAATGGGAAGCAAAACATATTTGTTTCATTCTTTTTGGGTAGTCTTAGGGATAGGCCAGTAGTTTGGGTTCCCTATGTTGAGCTGTTGAGCAGTGATGTAAATGAGATTTGTTATTGTATGTAGCTAACAAATATTGTGCAAAGATCTGGAAGAATATGCTGTGCTTTCCCCATGAGCACTTGAAAATGAAAAACTGAAGTTTGTACTGCCCACTTCTATACTCAAACAGTGACTAATCAATTAGAACCTTGGTATTTTTTAGGGGCATGAATCTATGGTATATCACATAATTCTCCTGATCCTGTGAGTGTGTCTGTGAGGTGTTGTGTAAATCACCTGAAAAAGTACAAAAATATTGCCAGCAACATTCCAGAGAGCTTGCAGGAAATGCAAACAGCAGGGAAGGGTGTAAAATCACATCTGCCCGTTTCTGTGCCTGATTTTATGAATGGACTGAGGGTCCCCTGCTTGTTGCCATGGCAGCAGTGCACAGCTCCATCTCTCCTGTCTCTTTCTCTGGCCTCAGGCCCAGTTCCCTGGAGCACCCCATGGGGGAGAATCCAGGGAGTGAAAGAGACAAAGAGACCAAACTGCCGGGCTCAGACACAGACAGGTCAGTGGGGGAAGGAAAAGCTGTGCAAGGAAGCAAAACCAGGAATTCATTCCCTGCTTCCCACGGGCACGTGGGTGTTCATCCATCCCCAGGTGAGCAGGGCTCCATCCCAGGCAATGGTGACCTGGGGACACAAATGCCATCACTGCCAGCATCCCCCCCTTTCTGCTTCTTCCCCCTCTTTCCAGACTGATTCTTCTTCCACATGGTCTGGGAATCCCCTGGAGTCGAGTCAGGGTCCCTGTCCCAGCTGTGTCTCTGCCCCTTTCTGGTGCTCCCCCAACCCCTCGCTGGCAGGGCAGGATGAGGAACAGGAAAGGCCTGGGCTCTGGGCAGGAACAAAAACCTCCCGGAATCTTCCCTCTGTTTCCAGGCCAAATCCAAGCCCTGCCCCAGAGAAGCCCCTGGGAAGGAAGTTCAGTCTCCCCAGCCCAAAGCAGTCCCCTGTGCCCATCCCCAGCAGCAGGCACTGCCTTCCCCAGAGCATCTCTAGGACAGGGATGGCCCAGCGAGCACCAGGCCGGTGGCGATTGCAGCTCGGGGGAAAGCAGGCGGGAGGGGATCCATGCTTGGAGTTCCAGTGGTGCTTTATGGGCCAACACACCCAGGGGGTCCAGACACAGAGAACCAAGAACAAAGCAGGGTCCAGGGTTTTATATGGGACAAGGGAGGTGGAGCTTTGGTGTCACCATGATATTTTCTGAAAAATCCCTTTGCCAGGATTTTTCTCCTGAGAAGCTGAGAAGCCTCAGAGGAAAAGAAAAACAATAATTATCTGCTGCTGTGGAATGCAACAGGTGCATCTTTGATTGATCCATGTTGCTTGTTTCCAATTAATGGCCAATCACAGTCAGCTGACTCGGACTCTCTGAGAGTCATGAGCTTTTGTTATCATTCCTTTCTATTCCTTGCTTGCCTTCTGAGGAAATCCTCTCTTCTGTTCTTTTACTACAGTTTTAATATATCATTTTGTGGTAAATCGGTATGATTCGCGCTGACAAAATTGAAACAGTAATCAATATAGATACAGTAATTAATATTTGGAAATAATAACACAGTTAAAAGTTGTAATGCCAAGAAAGAAAGGGAGAGGAGGGACTCCAACCCCCCCCCGAGATAGATGCTCAAGGACAGGAAAAAGCAAGAGATAACAGTTACTAAAAATTAACAGAAAGAAGGGAAAATCTGGTTGGGTCCCAGGAAAATGCCAGCTATAAGAGATTTTTTGCTTTGATGCGTAAATGTAGTAACATGTTAGTTTTGGCTTACATTGTACTGGCTTGGTGTGCATGTGTAACCCAAAGGTGAATTAAAGGACAAAAGAGGAAGAGGAGAGGCCTTCATCAAAAAAGACCCCCAAAGACTTGTGCGACCACCAAAGTGAGTGGTGGAGCATGCGCGGTAAAGGTGGTGATGAGGGCGGAGGTAGAAGTGTGATGAATCGAAAATGGGAGGAGATGGCATTGACACCTGGCTTATAAGGGGGGAATCTTCCCTTGGCAAGCTCGTACGTGAGGTGGCCGGGGTCCAAGAGCCCTGCACTCCGTACCCCGCGGTTATCTTTTGCTTATGCGCTATTATCTGAACCAAATTATCCCTTATTTTTAATCAAATTATATTGTCAAAATATATTTTCTAAACTATTCAATTAAACTCAAGTGAGTCAGTTATCGACTGTTCGAGCACTGATAGAAACATGAATGGTAAAGTTAGTTGTCACTGTAATTTCCTTCATTTTGTCCCTATGGAAGGGAGGGCGAGGGATTGGCAATTGCGGCAGGTGGAGACAATTGCCTTGGCTTGGTCTCTGGAAATCTTAAATTGATGTACTAAAGCTGGAGCATTCTGATGGAAGAATGCATGGCTTAGACAAGCCTGTTGAAAGATATGTGGTGCAGCGGGGGAAATGTGGGTGGCACTTGCTGCCATTGCTAACAATTCTGCTCTCTGGTTGCCCTCAGTGATGTATCTTGGCAGGTCTGTGTGCAACTGGATATGCAGGATGTGATAAGTTTGCTCTCTGTGGGAGATGAACCAAATTAATTCAGACAGCAAGCTGTATCATTTTTTACTTTGCACTTCCTTGAGCTGGGCATGTTCTGCCCGCTCTTCGATCCCGGTGACATATGCAGAATCTGTGACTAAATTGAAGGGTTGTTGGAATATTCGAAATGCCCTCACAGCTGTAGCAAGTTCTGCAGTCTGGGGGGAACATTCAACAAGCCGGATATCAGACTTCCACTTCTGAGTGTCTGGGTCCCTCCAGGTGAACTGAACCATCAGTGAACTCTGTGATAGTGGTTTTGAGTGGAGTTTTACTTTTATATGATTTTGGGGCCAAATGCAGTGAATCTTTAAAATATCTGTGTTTAGGATAATGAATTGAAATTTTTCCGGGATAGCTGTCTAATGAAATTTGCAAATGTTCATTTGTTTGTAATAGAGAATCCAATTGTTCCAAAGTATAAAAGAGGTAAATGCACGCCAGATTGCAAGCTGCGAGGGTCCAGAGGCAATGTTGGCCTTTAAGAATAAGTTTGGCTACAAGTTCTGCTGGGGTGGTAACTGTTTTCTGTGGTTGGTGCAGCAGAAAAAGCCACTCAATGACGATGAGTGGGTTTTTTGAAGTCTCATCCCACTGAAAGAGCAACGCATGGAAGTTTGGGCACTTACCAAAAATACTAAGGCTGAGGGGAAGGGACCGGTCTGTCCGATGTGCCTGGCAGTGTTTGATGGTATTGGCGACTCTCTCCAAAGTCTCACAGGCTTCTGGCGTTAACAAGCGTGGGGAAGCCAGGTCGCCATCTCCTCGTAGAAGGTGGAAGAGCGGTGCCAGTTCTTCTGTGGTGAGGCCCAGGAGAGGTCAGATCCACGTGATGACGCCTCACAGCTGTTGCGTGTCTCTTAATGTCTGGGGGTGCTCGTTGATGGATAGAGTTTGAGGCACGATGGTCCTTCCTGTGATTAAAAACCCGAGGTACTTCCATGGGCTCGATAGCTGGATTTTTCCTGAGCTATCTGAAACCCTGTGATTTCGACACCTGCGACAGTCTTAGAAAGTGCTGCGTCTAAGTAAGGCTTGGTGGAAGCACGGAGCAATATGTCATCCATGTAATGTAGGTGTGAGACTCTGTCTGAAGTTTCTCTCATCTGCCTCACCATCGTCATTGGGGACCACTGAAGAAAAGACCCTTGTCTGAAATTTCTGGCCCTGTGGGAGAAAGTTACTTGCCAAGGGCCCTGAGGCCTGAGCACAGCTCCTGACATTGCTAAGCTATTGTTCACAGGTGTGTTTGCTGTGTGCTACACTGAACCCGATAAGAAGAGAAGAAGGGGCATTTTGCCTTTTTGCAACAATAGCTTTGGAATTTTTCCCAACCTCTCGGCTTGGCTGGACTTCTCCTAAGGTTTTGGGTGGTCCCCACAGAAGACCCCTCACCTGTTTTACAACCACTGTGACAGACAGACTGAGATGTAAGAAGCCTCTCCATCAAAGACCGAGACATGAAATCCCTATGTGAAAAGGCCCCCCCACACTCTTTCCAAGGACTGGGATTGAAACCCCCAACCTGGGGGAGGTGTGTGGGGGAGGCAAGCTGACCAAAGCAAGATGGATGTTGCAGGTGTGAGCAGTGGACCAAGAAGACAATGGCTCTCGCCCACCGCTGAGAACATGGACTAGGTTAACCTGTTCTTATAGCATTTGTTTCCCCCAAAATTACAATAATACTTTATTGTATCAGTTTTACCCCTTCCCCAATAATAAAAAAAGACTATAATGGGAGTTGGATAGAATGATCTTGAGATCTCCCCGGACGTGACCTGGTGAACTCCATTGGCTGGACATCGAAGGACTTCGCCGTTCTACGTTTGGTAGCTCTATACCTTCCTTTCTCTTCCTCCCTCTTTTCCCTATTTTTCCCATTTTTCCCCAATTCCTCCCCAAGGCATTTTG
>NW_022148150.1:0-22534 GCF_901933205.1 Camarhynchus parvulus
GCCATAAAGAACAAGGGCTGGTGTCTTTTGTTTCCCAGGGAAACGGCCAGTGTGTATGTTTGCTGCCCTGTGGCCCGGAGTAGGCGGGTGGCTCCTCAAAATCCGCGATAGGCAGGATGCCTCCCAGACCCAAGCCAGCACCAGTGCCAACTCGGGCTGGTTTGATAGTGCCAACGGAGTCCTGCAATCTGCCAGCAGGAACCAGGGCTTGTGACTTTTGTTTCAGAGGGAAAGGGACGCGGAGTTTATGTTTGGGGGCCTGTGGCCCGGAGTGGCAGGTTGGCTCCTGAAAATCCACAATACGCAGGATGCCTCCCAGACCCAAGCTGGCACCAGTGCCAACTCGGGCTGGTTTGATAGTGCCAATGGAGTCCTACAATCTGCCATCAGGAACTGGGTATGTTGACTTTTGTTTCCCAGGGATACGGCCGGTGTATGTGTTTGGGGGCCTGTGGCCCGGAGTGGCCGACTGGCTCCTGAAAATCCGCGATACGCAGGATGCCTCCCAGACCCAAGCTGGCACCAGTGCCCAATCGGTCTGGTTTGATAGTGCCAACAGAGTCCTACAATCTGTCATCAGGAACTGGGGCTGGTGACTTTTGTTTCAGAGGGAAAGGCCCTAGGAATGTGTTTGGGGGCCATAGGCCTGGAGAGGCCGGCTGGCTCCTGAAAATCCGCGATACGCAGGATGCCTCCCAGACCCAAGCTGGCACCAGTGCCAACTCGGGCTGGTTTGATAGTGCCAACGGAGTCCTACAATCTGCCATCAGGAAAGGGGCTGGTGACTTTTGTTTCAGAGGAAACGGCCGGTGTATATGTTTGCGGGCCTGTGGCCCAGAGCGGCCGACTGGCTCCTGAAAATCCGCGATAGGCAGGATGCCTCCCAGACCCAAGCTGGCACCAGTGCCAACTCGGGCTGGTTTGATAGTGCCAACGGAGTCCTACAATCTGCCATCAGGAACTGGGGCTGGTGACTTTTGTTTCAGAGTTAAAGGCCCGTGGAATATGTTTGGGGGCCTGTGGCCCGGTGTGGCCGGCTGGCTCCTGAAAATCCGCGATACGCAGGATGCCTCCCAGACCCAAGCTGGCACCAGTGCCGACTCGGGCTGGTTTGATAGTGCCAACGGAGTCCTACAATCTGCCATCAGGCAAAGGGGCTGGTGACTTTTGTTTCAGAGGGAAAGTCCCGTGGAATATGTTTGGGGGCCACAGGCCTGGAGAGGCCGGCTGGCTCCTGAAAATCCGCGATACGCAGGATGCCTCCCAGACCCAAGCTGGCACCAGTGCCAACTCGGGCTGGTTTGATAGTGCCAACGGACTCCTACAATCTGCCATAAAGAACAAGGGCTGGTGTCTTTTGTTTCCCAGGGAAACGGCCAGTGTGTATGTTTGCTGCCCTGTGGCCCGGAGTAGGCGGGTGGCTCCTCAAAATCCGCGATAGGCAGGATGCCTCCCAGACCCAAGCCAGCACCAGTGCCAACTCGGGCTGGTTTGATAGTGCCAACGGAGTCCTGCAATCTGCCAGCAGGAACCAGGGCTTGTGACTTTTGTTTCAGAGGGAAAGGGACGGAGTTTATGTTTGGGGGCCTGTGGCCCGGATTGGCAGGTTGGCTCCTGAAAATCCACGATACGCAGGATGCCTCCCAGACCCAAGCTGGCACCAGTGCCAACTCGGGCTGGTTTGATAGTGCCAACGGAGTCCTACTATCTGCCGTCAGGAACTGGGTATGTTGACTTTTGTTTCCCAGGGAAACGGCCGGTGTATGTGTTTGGGGGCCTGTGGCCCGGAGTGGCCGACTGGCTCCTGAAAATCCGCGATACGCAGGATGCCTCCCAGACCCAAGCTGGCACCAGTGCCAACTCGGGCTGGTTTGATAGTGCCAACGGAGTCCTACAATCTGCCATCAGGGAAAGGGGCTGGTGACTTTTGTTTCAGAGGGAAACGGCCGGTGTATATGTTTGCGGGCCTGTGGCCCAGTGTGGCCGACTGGCTCCTGAAAATCCGCGATACGCAGGATGCCTCCCAGACCCAAGCTGGCACCAGTGCCAACTCGGGCTGGTTTGATAGTGCCAACGGAGTCCTACAATCTGCCATAAAGAACAAGGCCTGGTGACTTTTGTTTCTCCGGGAAACGGCCGGTGTATATGTTTGCGGCCCTGTGGCCCGGGAGTAGGCGGGTGGCTCCTCAAAATCCGCGATAGGCAGGATGCCTCCCAGACCCAAGCTGGCACCAGTGCCAACTCGGGCTGGTTTGATAGTGCCAACGGAGTCCTGCAATCTGCCATCAGGGAAAGGGGCTGGTGACTTTTGTTTCAGAGGGATAGGGCCGTGGAATATGTTTGGGGGCCATATGCCTGGAGCGGCCGGCTGGCTCCTGAAAATCCGCGATACGCAGGATGCCTCCCAGACCCAAGCTGGCACCAGTGCCAACTCGGGCTGCTTTGATAGTGCCAACGGAGTCCTACAATCTGCCATAAAGAACGGGGTATGTTGACTTTTGTTTCCCAGGGAAACGGCCGGTGTATTTGTTTGGGGGCCTGTGGCCCAGAGTGGCCAACTGGCTCCTGAAAACCCGCGATACGCAGGATGCCTCCCAGACCCAAGCTGGCACCAGTGCCAACTCGGGCTGGTTTGATAGTGCCAACGGAGTCCTACATTCTGCCATAAGTAACCTGGGCTGGTGAGTTTTGTTTCAGAAGGAAAGTGCCGCGTTTTATTTGTGGCCTGTAGCCGACTGGCTCCTGAAAATCCGCGATACGCAGGATGCCTCCCAGACCCAAGCTGGCACCAGTGCCTACTCGGGCTGGTTTGATAGTGCCAACGGAGTCCTACAATCTGCCATAAAGAACCAGGGCTGGTGACTTTTGTTTCAGAGGGAAAGGGCCGGAGTTTATGTTTGGGGGCCTGTGGCCCAGAGTGGCCGAGTGGCTCCTGAAAATCCGCGATACGCAGGATGCCTCCCAGACCCAAGCTGGCACCAGTGCCAACTCGGGCTGGTTTGTTAGTGCCAACGGAGTCCTACAATCTGCCATAAAGAACAAGGGCTGGTGTCTTTTGTTTCCCAGGGAAACGGCTGGTGTATATGTTTGCTGCCCTCTGGCCCGGAGTAGGCGGGTGGCTCCTCAAAATCCGCGATAGGCAGGATGCCTCCCAGACCCAAGCTGGCACCAGTGCCAACTCGGGCTGGTTTGATAGTGCCAACGGAGTCCTACAATCTGCCATCAGGAACCAGGGCTTGTGACTTTTGTTTCAGAGGAAAGGGCCGGAGTTTATGTTTGGGGGCCTGTGGCCCGGAGTGGCGGTTGGCTCCTGAAAATCCACGATACGCAGGATGCCTCCCAGACCCAAGCTGGCACCAGTGCCAACTCGGGCTGGTTTGATAGTGCCAACGGAGTCCTACAATCTGCCATCAGGAACTGGGGCTGGTGACTTTTGTTTCCCAGGGAAACGGCCGGTGTATATGTTTGCGGGCCTGAGGCCCTGAGTGGCCGACTGGCTCCTGAAAATCCGCGATACGCAGGATGCCTCCCAGACCCAAGCTGGCACCAGTGCCAACTCGGGCTGGTTTGATAGTGCCAACGGAGTCCTACAATCTGCCATCAGGGAAAGGGGCTGGTGACTTTTGTTTCAGAGGGAAAGGGCCGGTGTATATGTTTGCGGGCCTGTGGCCCAGAGTGGCCGACTGGCTCCTGAAAATCCGCGATAGGCAGGATGCCTCCCAGACCCAAGCTGGCACCAGTGCCAACTCGGGCTGGTTTGATAGTGCCAACGGAGTCCTACAATCTGCCATCAGGGAAAGGGGCTGGTGACTTTTTGTTTCAGAGGGAAAGGCCGGTGTATATGTTTGGGGCCTGTGGCCCGGAGTGGCCGGTTGGCTCCTGAAAATCCGCGATACGCAGGATGCCTCCCAGACCCAAGCTGGCACCAGTGCCAACTCGGGCTGGTTTGATAGTGCCAACGGAGTCCTACAATCTGCCATAAAGAACAAGGGCTGGTGACTTTTGTTTCAGAGGAAAGGGCCGGTGTATATGTTTGGGGGCCTGTGGCCCGGAGTAGGCCGGCTGGCTCCTGAAAATCCGCGATACGCAGGATGCCTCCCAGACCCAAGCTGGCACCAGTGCCAACTCGGGCTGGTTTGATAGTGCCAACGGAGTCCTACAATCTGCCATCAGGAACCGGGGCTGGTGACTTTTGTTTCAGAGGGAAAGGGCCGGAGTTTATGTTTGGGGGCCTGTGGCCCGGGTGGCCGGCTGGCTCCTGAAAATCCGCGATACGCAGGATGCCTCCCAGACCCAAGCTGGCACCAGTGCCCACTCGGGCTGGTTTGATAGTGCCAACGGAGTCCTACAATCTGCCATAAGGAACGGGGCTGGTGATTTTGTTTCAGAGGAAAGGCCCGTGGAATGTGTTTGGGGGCCATAGGCCTGGCGAGGCGGCTGGCTCCTGAAAATCCGCGATACGCAGGATGCCTCCCAGACCCAAGCTGGCACCAGTGCCAACTCGGGCTGGTTTGATAGTGCCAACGGAGTCCTACAATCTGCCATCAGGAAACCGGGGCTGGTGACTTTTGTTTCAGAGGGAAATGGCCGGTGTATATGTTTGGGGCCTGTGGCCCGGAGCCGACTGGCTCCTGAAAATCCGCGATAGGCAGGATGCCTCCCAGACCCAAGCTGGCACCAGTGCCAACTCGGGCTGGTTTGATAGTGCCAACGGAGTCCTACAATCTGCCATCAGGAACTGGGGCTGGTGACTTTTGTTTCCGAGGAAAGGCCCGTGGAATATGTTTGGGGGCCTGTGGACGGAGTGGCCGGCTGGCTCCTGAAAATCCGCGTATACGCAGGATGCCTCCCAGACCCAAGCTGGCACCAGTGCCAACTCGGGCTGGTTTGATAGTGCCAACGGAGTCCTACAATCTGCCATCAGAAAAGGGGCTGGTGACTTTTGTTTCAGAGGGAAAGGCCCGTGGTATATGTTTGGGGGCCACAGGCCTGGAGTGGCCGACTGGCTCCTGAAAATCCGCGATACGCAGGATGCCTCCCAGACCCAAGCTGGCACCAGTGCCAACTCGGGCTGGTTTGATAGTGCCAACGGAGTCCTACAATCTGCCATAAAGAACAGGGGCTGGTGACTTTTGTTTCCCAGGGAAACGGCCGGTGTATATGTTTGCGGCCCTGTGGCCCGGAGTAGGCGGGTGGCTCCTGAAAATCCGCGATACGCAGGATGCCTCCCAGACCCAAGCTGGCACCAGTGCCAACTCGGGCTGGTTTGATAGTGCCAACGGAGTCCTACAATCTGCCATCAGGGAAAGGGGCTGGTGACTTTTGTTTCAGAGGGAAAGGCCCGTGGAATATGTTTGGGGGCCATATGGCCTGGAGCGGCGGCTGGCTCCTGAAAATCCGCGATACGCAGGATGCCTCCCAGACCCAAGCTGGCACCAGTGCCAACTCGGGCTGGTTTGATAGTGCCAACGGAGTCCTACAATCTGCCATAAAGAACGGGGTATGGTGACTTTTGTTTCCCAGGGAAACGGCCGGTGTATATGTTTGGGGGCCTGTGGCCCAGAGTGGCCAACTGGCTCCTGAAAACCCGCGTACGCAGGATGCCTCCCAGACCCAAGCTGGCACCAGTGCCAACTCGGGCTGGTTTGATAGTGCCAACGGAGTCCTACATTCTGCCATAAGTAACCAGGGCTGGTGAGTTTTGTTTCAGAAGGAAAGTGCCGCAGTTTTTATTTGTGGCCTGTAGCCGACTGGCTCCTGAAAATCCGCGATACGCAGGATGCCTCCCAGACCCAAGCTGGCACCAGTGCCTACTCGGGCTGGTTTGATAGTGCCAACGGAGTCCTACAATCTGCCATAAAGAACCAGGGCTGGTGACTTTTGTTTCAGAGGGAAAGGGCCGGAGTTTATGTTTGGGGGCCTGTGGCCCAGAGTGGCCGAGTGGCTCCTGAAAATCCGCGATACGCAGGATGCCTCCCAGACCCAAGCTGGCACCAGTGCCAACTCGGGCTGGTTTGTTAGTGCCAACGGAGTCCTACAATCTGCCATAAAGAACAAGGGCTGGTGTCTTTTGTTTCCCAGGGAAACGGCTGGTGTATATGTTTGCTGCCCTCTGGCCCGAGTAGGCGGGTGGCTCCTCAAAATCCGCGATAGGCAGGATGCCTCCCAGACCCAAGCTGGC
The DNA here is from genome assembly GCF_901933205.1 of Camarhynchus parvulus. Lineage (NCBI taxonomy): Eukaryota > Metazoa > Chordata > Aves > Passeriformes > Thraupidae > Camarhynchus > Camarhynchus parvulus. The sequence goes on from NW_022148150.1 coordinate 6,182, forward strand.
ACCAGTGCCAACTCGGGCTGGTTTGATAGTGCCAACGGAGTCCTACAATCTGCCATCAGGAACCAGGGCTTGTGACTTTTGTTTCAGAGGGAAAGGGACGGAGTTTATGTTTGGGGGCCTGTGGCCCGGAGTGGCAGGTTGGCTCCTGAAAATCCACGATACGCAGGATGCCTCCCAGACCCAAGCTGGCACCAGTGCCAAATCGGGCTGGTTTGATAGTGCCAACGGAGTCCTACAATCTGCCATCAGGAACTGGGGCTGGTGACTTTTGTTTCCCAGGGAAACGGCTGGTGTATATGTTTGCGGGCCTGGGGCCCTGAGTGGCCGACTGGCTCCTGAAAATCCGCGATACGCAGGATGCCTCCCAGACCCAAGCTGGCACCAGTGCCAACTCGGGCTGGTTTGATAGTGCCAACGGAGTCCTACAATCTGCCATCAGGGAAAGGGGCTGGTGACTTTTGTTTCAGAGGGAAACGGCCGGTGTATATGTTTGCTGCCCTGTGGCCCAGAGTGGCCAACTGGCTCCTGAAAATCCGCGATAGGCAGGATGCCTCCCAGACCCAAGCTGGCACCAGTGCCAACTCGGGCTGGTTTGATAGTGCCAACGGAGTCCTACAATCTGCCATCAGGGAAAGGGGCTGGTGACTTTTGTTTCAGAGGGAAAGGCCCGGTTTATATGTTTGGGGGCCATAGGCCTGGAGAGGCCGGCCGGCTCCTGAAAATCCGCGATACGCAGGATGCCTCCCAGACCCAAGCTGGCACCAGTGCCAACTCGGGTGGTTTGATAGTGCCAACGGAGTCCTACAATCTGCCATCAGGAACCAGGGCTTCTGAGTTTTGTTTCCCAGGGAAAGGGCCGGAGTTTGTGATTGGGGGCCTGTGGCCCGGAGTGGCCGACTGGCTCCTGAAAATCCGCGATACGCAGGATGCCTCCCAGACCCAAGCTGGCACCAGTGCCAACTCGGGCTGGTTTGATAGTGCCAACGGAGTCCTACAATCTGCCATCAGGAACTGGGGCTGGTGACTTTTGTTTCAGAGGGAAAGGCCGGGTTTATATGTTTCGGGGCCTGTGGACCGGGGTGGCCGGCTGTCTCCTGAAAATCCGCGGTACACAGGATGCCTCCCAGACCCAAGCTGGCACCAGTGCCAACTCGGGCTGGTTTGATAGTGCCAACGGAGTCCTACAATCTGCCATAAATAAAGTGGGCTGGTGAGTTTTGTTTCAGACTTAAAGGGCCGGAATTTGTGTTTGGGGCCTCTGGCCAACTGGCTCCTGAAAATCCGTGATACGCAGGATGCCTCCCAGACCCAAGCCGGCACCAGTGCCAACTCGGGCTGGTTTGATAGTGCCAACGGAGTCCTACAATCTGCCATAAGAAACCTGGGCTGGAGAGTTTTGTTTCAGACGGAAATGGCCGGAGTTTTTGTTTGGGGCCTCTGGCCGACTGGCTCCTGTAAACCCGCGATAGGCAGGATGCCTCCCAGACCCAAGCTGGCACCAGTGCCAACTCGGGCTGGTTTGATAGTGCCAACGGAGTCCTACAATCTGCCATCAGGGAAAGGGGTTGGTGGGTTTTGTTTCAGAGGGAAAGGCCCGTGGAATATGTTTGGGGTCCATAGGCCTGGAGAGGCCGGCAGGCTCCTGAAAATCGGCGATACGCAGGATGCCTCCCAGACCCAAGCTGGCACCAGTGCCAACTCGGGCTGGTTTGATAGTGCCAACGGAGTCCTACAATCTGCCATAAGAAACCTGGGCTGGAGAGTTTTGTTTCAGAGGGAACATGCCGGAGATTTTGATTGGGTCCTCTGGCCAACTGGCTCCTGAAAATCCGCGATAGGCAGGATGCCTCCCAGACCCAAGCTGGCACCAGTGCCAACTCGGGCTGGTTTGTTAGTGCCAACGGAGTCCTACAATCTGCCATCAGGAACTGGGTATGTTGACTTTTGTTTCCCAGGGAAACGGCCGGTGTATATGTTTGGGGGCCTGTGGCCCAGAGTGGCCGACTGGCTCCTGAAAATCCGCGATATGCAGGATGCCTCCCAGACCCAAGCTGGCACCAGTGCCAACTCGGGCTGGTTTGATAGTGCCAACGGAGTCCTACAATCTGCCATCAGGAACTGGGGCTGGTGACTTTTGTTTCAGAGGGAAAGGCCCGGTTTATATGTTTAAGGTCCTCTGGACCGGGCTGGACGGCTGGCTCCTGAAAATCCGCGATACGCAGGATGCCTCCCAGACCCAAGCTGGCACCCGTGCCAACTCGGGCTGGTTTGATAGTGCCAACGGAGTCCCACATTCTGCCATAAATAACGTGGGCTGGTGAGTTTTGTTTCAGAAGGAAAGTGCGGCAGTTTTTATTTAGCCGACTGGCTCCTGAAAATCCCGCGAACAGGATCCCAGACCCAAGCTGGCACCAGTGCCAACGCTTTGGTTTGATAGTGCCAACGGAGTCCTACAATCTGCCATCAGGGAAAGGGTCTGGTGACTTTTTGTTTCCCAGGGAAACAGCGGGGGGGATGTTTGGGGGCCTGTGGCCAGAGTGGCCGGCTGGCTCCTGAAAATCCGCGATACGCAGGATGCCTCCCAGACCCAAGCTGGCACCAGTGCCAACTCGGGCTGGTTTGATAGTGCCAACGGAGTCCTACAATCTGCCATCAGGAACTGGGGCTGGTGACTTTTGTTTCAGAGGGAAAAGCCCGTGGAATATGTTTGGGGGCCTGTGGCCTGGAGTGGCCGGCTGGCTCCTGAAAATCCGCGATACGCAGGATGCCTCCCAGACCCAAGCTGGCACCAGTGCCAACTCGGGCTGGTTTGATAGTGCCAACGGACTCCTACAATCTGCCATAAAGAACAAGGGCTGGTGTCTTTTGTTTCCCAGGGAAAGCGGCCAGTGTGTATGTTTGCGGCCCTGTGGCCCGGAGTAGGCGGGTGGCTCCTCAAAATCCGCGATACGCAGGATGCCTCCCAGACCCAAGCCAGCACCAGTGCCAACTCGGGCTGGTTTGATAGTGCCAACGGAGTCCTGCAATCTGCCAGCAGGAACCAGGGCTTGTGACTTTTGTTTCAGAGGGAAAGGGCCGGGTTTATGTTTGGGGGCCTGTGGCCCGGAGTGGCCGGTTGGCTCCTGAAAATCCACGATACGCAGGATGCCTCCCAGACCCAAGCTGGCACCAGTGCCAACTCGGGCTGGTTTGATAGTGCCAACGGAGTCCTACAATCTGCCATCAGGAACTGGGGCTGGTGACTTTTGTTTCCGAGGGAAAGGCCGCGGTATATGTTTGGGGGCCTGTGGCCCGGAGTGGCCGGCTGGCTCCTGAAAATCCGCGATACGCAGGATGCCTCCCAGACCCAAGCTGGCACCAGTGCCAACTCGGGCTGGTTTGATAGTGCCAACGGAGTCCTACAATCTGCCATCAGGAACAGGGGCTGGTGACTTTTGTTTCAGAGGAAAGGCCCGTGGGTATATGTTTGGGGGCCTGTGGCCCGGAGTGGCCGGCTGGCTCCTGAAAATCCGCGATACGCAGGATGCCTCCCAGACCCAAGCTGGCACCAGTGCCAACTCGGGCTGGTTTGATAGTGCCAACGGAGTCCTACAATCTGCCATCAGGCAAAGGGGCTGGTGACTTTTGTTTCAGAGGGAAAGTCCCGTGGAATATGTTTGGGGGCCACAGGCCTGGAGAGGCCGGCTGGCTCCTGAAAATCCGCGATACGCAGGATGCCTCCCAGACCCAAGCTGGCACCAGTGCCAACTCGGGCTGGTTTGATAGTGCCAACGGAGTCCTACAATCTGCCATAAAGAACAAGGGCTGGTGACTTTTGTTTCCCAGGGAAACGGCCGGTGTGTATGTTTGCGGCCCTGTGGCCCGGAGTAGGCGGGTGGCTCCTGAAAATCCGCGATACGCAGGATGCCTCCCAGACCCAAGCCGGCACCAGTGCCAACTCGGGCTGGTTTGATAGTGCCAACGGAGTCCTACAATCTGCCAGCAGGAACCAGGGCTTGTGACTTTTGTTTCAGAGGGAAAGGGCCGGAGTTTATGTTTGGGGGCCTGTGGCCCGGAGTGGCAGGTTGGCTCCTGAAAATCCGCGATACGCAGGATGCCTCCCAGACCCAAGCTGGCACCAGTGCCAACTCGGGCTGGTTTGATAGTGCCAACGGAGTCCTACAATCTGCCATCAGGAACCGGGTCTGTTGACTTTTGTTTCCCAGGGAAACGGCCGGTGTATATGTTTGGGGCCTGTGGCCCGAGTGGCCGACTGGCTCCTGAAAATCCGCGATACGCAGGATGCCTCCCAGACCCAAGCTGGCACCAGTGCCAACTCGGGCTGGTTTGATAGTGCCAACGGAGTCCTACAATCTGCCATCAGGGAAAGGGGCTGGTGACTTTTGTTTCAGAGGGAAACGGCCGGTGTATATGTTTGAGGGCCTGTGGCCCAGAGTGGCCGCGTGGCTCCTGAAAATCCGCGATAGGCAGGATGCCTCCCAGACCCAAGCTGGCACCAGTGCCAACTCGGGCTGGTTTGATAGTGCCAACGGAGTCCTACAATCTGCCATAAAGAACGGGGTATGTTGACTTTTGTTTTCCAGGGAAACGGCCGGTGTATATGTTTGGGGGCCTGTGGCCCAGAGTGGCCAACTGGCTCCTGAAAACCCGCGATACGCAGGATGCCTCCCAGACCCAAGCTGGCACCAGTGCCAACTCGGGCTGGTTTGATAGTGCCAACGGAGTCCTACATTCTGCCATAAGTAACCTGGGCTGGTGAGTTTTGTTTCAGAAGGAAAGTGCCGCAGTTTTTATTTGTGGCCTGTAGCCGACTGGCTCCTGAAAATCCGCGATACGCAGGATGCCTCCCAGACCCAAGCTGGCACCAGTGCCTACTCGGGCTGGTTTGATAGTGCCAACGGAGTCCTACAATCTGCCATAAAGAACCAGGGCTGGTGACTTTTGTTTCAGAGGAAAGGGCCGGAGTTTATGTTTGGGGGCCTGTGGCCCAGAGTGGCCGAAGTGGCTCCTGAAAATCCGCGATACGCAGGATGCCTCCCAGACCCAAGCTGGCACCAGTGCCAACTCGGGCTGGTTTGTTAGTGCCAACGGAGTCCTACAATCTGCCATAAAGAACAAGGGCTGGTGTCTTTTGTTTCCCAGGGAAACGGCTGGTGTATATGTTTGCTGCCCTCTGGCCCGGAGTAGGCGGGTGGCTCCTCAAAATCCGCGATAGGCAGGATGCCTCCCAGACCCAAGCTGGCACCAGTGCCAACTCGGGCTGGTTTGATAGTGCCAACGGAGTCCTACAATCTGCCATCAGGAACCAGGGCTTGTGACTTTTGTTTCAGAGGGAAAGGGCCGGAGTTTATGTTTGGGGGCCTGTGGCCCGGAGTGGCAGGTTGGCTCCTGAAAATCCGCGATACGCAGGATGCCTCCCAGACCCAAGCTGGCACCAGTGCCAACTCGGGCTGGTTTGATAGTGCCAACGGAGTCCTACAATCTGCCATCAGGAACTGGGGCTGGTGACTTTTGTTTCCCAGGGAAACGGCTGGTGTATATGTTTGCGGGCCTGGGGCCCTGGTGGCCGGCTGGCTCCTGAAAATCCGCGATACACAAGGATGCCTCCCAGACCCAAGCTGGCACCAGTGCCAACTCGGGCTGGTTTGATAGTGCCAACGGAGTCCTACAATCTGCCATCAGGGAAAGGGGCTGGTGACTTTTGTTTCAGAGGGAAACAGCCGGTGTATATGTTTGCTGCCCTGTGGCCAAGAGTGGCCGTCTGGCTCCTGAAAATCCGCGATACGCAGGATGCCTCCCAGACCCAAGCTGGCACCAGTGCCAACTCGGGCTGGTTTGATAGTGCCAACGGAGTCCTACAATCTGCCATCAAGGAAAGGGGCTGGTGACTTTTGTTTCAGAGGGAAACGGCCGGTGTATATGTTTGCTGCCCTGTGGCCCGGAGTAGCTGTGTCACTCCTCAAAATCCGCGATAGGCAGGATGCCTCCCAGACCCAAGCTGGCACCAGTGCCAACTCGGGCTGGTTTGATAGTGCCAACGGAGTCCTACAATCTGCCATAAGGAACCGGGGCTGGTGACTTCTGTTTCAGAGGGAAAGGCCTGTGGAATATGTTTTGGGGCCTGTGGCCCAGAGTGGCCGGCTGGCTCCTGAAAATCCGCGATAGGCAGGATGCCTCCCAGACCCAAGCTGGCACCAGTGCCAATGGAGTCCGACAATCTGCCATCAGGGAAAGGGGCTGGTGACTTTTGTTGCCCAGTTAAACGGCCGGTATATAAGTTTCGGGGCCTGTGGCCAAGAGTGGCCGTCTGGCTCCTGAAAATCCGCGATACGCAGGATGCCTCCTGGAACCAAGCTGGCACCAGTGCCAACTCGGGCTGGTTTGATAGTGCCAACGGAGTCCTACAATCTGCCATCAGGAACTGGGTCTGGTCAATTTTGTTTCCCGGGAAACGGCCGGTGTATATGTTTGGGGCCTGTGGCCCAGAGTGTCCGACTGGCTCCTGAAAATCCGCGATAGGCAGGATGCCTCCCAGACCCAAGCTGGCACCAGTGCCAACTCGGGCTGGTTTGATAGTGCCAACGGTGTCCTACAATCTGACATCAGGAACTGGGTATTTTAACTTTTGTTTCCTGGGGAAACGGCCGGTGTATATGTTTGGGGCCCTTGCCCTGAGTGGCCAACTGGCTCCTGAAAATCCGCGATAGGCAAGATGCCTCCCAGACCCAAGCTGGCACCAGTGCCAACTCGGGCTGGTTTGATAGTGCCAACGGAGTCCTACAATCTGTCATCAGGAACTGGGGCTGGTGACTTTTGTTTCAGAGGGAAAGGCCCGGTTTATATGTTTAAGGTCCTCTGGACCGGGCTGGGACGGCTGGCTCCTGAAAATCCGCGATACGCAGGATGCCTCCCAGACCCAAGCTGGCACCAGTGCCAACTCGGGCTGGTTTGATAGTGCCAACAGAGTCCTACATTCTGCCATAAATAACGTGGGCTGGTGAGTTTTGTTTCAGAAGGAAAGTGCCGCAGTTTTTATTTGGGGCCTCTGGCCGACTGGCTCCTGAAAATCCGCGATACGCAGGATGCCTCCCAGACCCAAGCTGGCACCAGTGCCAACTCGGGCTGGTTTGATAGTGCCAACGGAGTCCTACAATCTGCCATAAAGAACCAGGGCTGGTGACTTTTGTTTCAGAGGGAAAGGGCCGGAGTTTATGTTTGGGGCCTGTGGCCAAGAGTGGCCGTCTGGCTCCTGAAAATCCGCGATACGCAGGATGCCTCCCAGACCCAAGCTGGCACCAGTGGCAACTCGGGCTGGTTTGATAGTGCCAACGGAGTCCTACAATCTGCCATCAGGGAAAGGGTCTGGTGACTTTTGTTTCCCAGGGAAACGGCCGGTGTGTATGTTTCGGGTCCTGTGGCCAAGAGTGGCCGGCTGGCTCCTGAAAATCCGTGATACGCAGGATGCCTCCCAGACCCAAGCTGGCACCAGTGCCAACTCGGGCTGGTTTGATAGTGCCAACGGAGTCCTACAATCTGCCATCAGGCAAAGGGGCTGGTGACTTTTGTTTCAGAGGGAAAGTCCCGTGGAATATGTTTGGGGGCCACAGGCCTGGAGAGGCCGGCTGGCTCCTGAAAATCCGCGATAGGCAGGATGCCTCCCAGACCCAAGCTGGCACCAGTGCCAACTCGGGCTGGTTTGATAGTGCCAACGGAGTCCTACAATTTGCCATAAAGAACGAGGGCTGGTGTCTTTTGTTTCCCAGGGAAACGGCCGGTGTATATGTTTGCGGCCCTGTGGCCCGAGTAGGCGGGTGGCTCCTGAAAAATCGCGATAGGCAGGATGCCTCCCAGACCCAAGCCGGCACCAGTGCCAACTCGGGCTGGTTTGATAGTGCCAACGGAGTCCTACAATCTGCCATCAGGAACCAGGGCTGGTGACTTTTGTTTCAGAGGGAAAGGGCCGGAGTTTATGTTTTGGGGCCTGTGGCCCGGAGTGGCCGGTTGGCTCCTGAAAATCCGCGATAGGCAGGATGCCTCCCAGACCCAAGCTGGCACCAGTGCCAACTCGGGCTGGTTTGATAGTGCCAACGGAGTCCTACAATCTGCCATCAGGGAAAGGGGCTGGTGACTTTTATTTCAGAGGGAAAGGCCCGTGGTATATGTTTGGGGCCTGTGGCCCAGAGTGGCCGACTGGCTCCTGAAAATCCGCGTTACGCAGGATGCCTCCCAGACCCAAGCTGGCACCAGTGCCAACTCGGGCTGGTTTGATAGTGCCAACGGTGTCCTACAATCTGCCATCAGGGAACGGGGCTGGTGAGTTTTGTTTCCCAGGGAAAGGGCCGTAGTTTGTGTTTGGGGCTTCTGGCCGACTGGCTCCTGAAAATCCGCGATACGCAGGATGCCTCCCAGACCCAAGCTGGCACCAGTGCCAACTCGGGCTGGTTTGATAGTGCCAACGGAGTCCTACAATCTGCCATAAAGAACCGGGGCTGGTGACTTTTGTTTCAGAGGGAAAGGGCCGGAGTTTATGTTTGGGGGCCTGTGGCCCAGAGTGGCGTGGCTCCTGAAAATCCCCGATACGCAGGATGCCTCCCAGACCCAAGCTGGCACCAGTGCCTACTCGGGCTGGTTTGATAGTGCCAACGGAGTCCTACAATCTGCCATAAAGAACCAGGGCTGGTGACTTTTGTTTCAGAGGAAAGGGCCGGAGTTTATGTTTGGGGCCTGTGGCCAAGAGTGGCCGTCTGGCTCCTGAAAATCCGCGATACTCAGGATGCCTCCCAGACCCAAGCTGGCACCACTGGCAACTCGGGCTGGTTTGATAGTGCCAACGGAGTCCTACAATCTGCCATCAGGGAAAGGGTCTGGTGACTTTTGTTTCCCAGGGAAACGGCCGGTGTGTATGTTTCGGGTCCTGTGGCCAAGAGTGGCCGGCTGGCTCCTGAAAATCCGTGATACGCAGGATGCCTCCCAGACCCAAGCTGGCACCAGTGCCAACTCGGGCTGGTTTGATAGTACCAACGGAGTCCTACAATCTGCCATCAGGCAAAGGGGCTGGTGACTTTTGTTTCAGAGGGAAAGTCCCGTGGAATATGTTTGGGGGCCACAGGCCTGGAGAGGCCGGCTGGCTCCTGAAAATCCGCGATAGGCAGGATGCCTCCCAGACCCAAGCTGGCACCAGTGCCAACTCGGGCTGGTTTGATAGTGCCAACGGAGTCCTACAATTTGCCATAAAGAACGAGGGCTGGTGTCTTTTGTTTCCCAGGGAAACGGCTGGTGTATATGTTTGCTTCCCTGTGGCCCGGAGTAGGCGGGTGACTCCTCAAAATCCGCGATAGGCAGGATGCCTCCCAGACCCAAGCCAGCACCAGTGCCAACTCGGGCTGGTTTGATAGTGCCAACGGAGTCCTACAATCTGCCATCAGGAACCAGGGCTTGTGACTTTAGTTTCAGAGGGAAAGGGACGGAGTTCATGTTTGGGGGCCTGTGGCCCGGAGTGGCAGGTTGGCTCCTGAAAATCCGCGATAGGCAGGATGCCTCCCAGACCCAAGCTGGCACCAGTGCCTACTCGGGCTGGTTTGTTAGTGCCAACGGAGTCCTACAATCTGCCATCAGGGAAAGGGGCTGGTGACTTTTATTTCAGAGGGAAAGGCCCGTGGAATATGTTTGCGGGCCTGTGGCCCAGAGTGGCCGACTGGCTCCTGAAAATCCGCGTTACGCAGGATGCCTCCCAGACCCAAGCTGGCACCTGTGCCAACTCGGGCTGGTTTGATAGTGCCAACGGTGTCCTACAATCTGCCATCAGGGAAAGGGGCTGGTGAGTTTTGTTTCCCAGGGAAAGGGCCGTAGTTTGTGTTTGGGGCTTCTGGCCGACTGGCTCCTGAAAATCCGCGATACGCAGGATGCCTCCCAGACCCAAGCTGGCACCAGTGCCTACTCGGGCTGGTTTGATAGTGCCAACGGAGTCCTACAATCTGCCATAAAGAACCAGGGCTGGTGACTTTTGTTTCAGAGGGAAAGGGCCGGAGTTTATGTTTCGGGGCCTGTGGCCAAGAGTGGCCGTCTCGCTCCTGAAAATCCGCGATACTCAGGATGCCTCCCAGACCCAAGCTGGCACCACTGGCAACTCGGGCTGGTTTGATAGTGCCAACGGAGTCCTACAATCTGCCATCAGGGAAAGGGTCTGGTGACTTTTGTTTCCCAGGGAAACGGCCGGTGTGTATGTTTCGGGGCCTGTGGCCAAGAGTGGCCGGCTGGCTCCTGAAAATCCGTGATACGCAGGATGCCTCCCAGACCCAAGCTGGCACCAGTGCCAACTCGGGCTGGTTTGATAGTACCAACGGAGTCCTACAATCTGCCATCAGGCAAAGGGGCTGGTGACTTTTGTTTCAGAGGGAAAGTCCCGTGGAATATGTTTGGGGGCCACAGACCTGGAGAGGCCGGCTGGCTCCTGAAAATCCGCGATAGGCAGGATGCCTCCCAGACCCAAGCTGGCACCAGTGCCAACTCGGGCTGGTTTGATAGTGCCAACGGAGTCCTACAATTTGCCATAAAGAACAAGGGCTGGTGTCTTTTGTTTCCCAGGGAAACGGCTGGTGTATATGTTTGCTTCCCTGTGGCCCGGAGTAGGCGGGTGACTCCTCAAAATCCGCGATAGGCAGGATGCCTCCCAGACCCAAGCCAGCACCAGTGCCAACTCGGGCTGGTTTGATAGTGCCAACGGAGTCCTACAATCTGCCATCAGGAACCAGGGCTTGTGACTTTAGTTTCAGAGGGAAAGGGACGGAGTTCATGTTTGGGGGCCTGTGGCCCGGAGTGGCAGGTTGGCTCCTGAAAATCCGCGATAGGCAGGATGCCTCCCAGACCCAAGCTGGCACCAGTGCCAACTCGGGCTGGTTTGTTAGTGCCAACGGAGTCCTACAATCTGCCATCAGGCAAAGGGGCTGGTGACTTTTGTTTCAGAGGGAAAGGCCCGTGGAATATGTTTGGGGGCCTGTGGCCCAGAGTGGCCGACCGGCTCCTGAAAATCCGCGCTACGCAGGATGCCTCCCAGACCCAAGCTGGCACCTGTGCCAACTCGGGCTGGTTTGATAGTGCCAGCGGTGTCCTACACTCTGCCATCAGGAAAAGGGGCTGGTGAGTTTTGTTTCCCAGGGAAAGGGCCGTAGTTTGTGTTTGGGGCATCTGGCCGACTGGCTCCTGAAAATCCGCGATACGCAGGATGCCTCCCAGACCCAAGCTGGCACCAGTGCCAACTCGGGCTGGTTTGATAGTGCCAACGGAGTCCTACAATCTGCCATCAGGGAAAGGGGCTGGTGACTTTTGTTTCAGAGGGAAACGGCCGGTGTATATGTTTGCGGGCCTGTGGCCCAGAGTGGCCGACTGGCTCCTGAAAATCCGCGATACGCAGGATGCCTCCCAGACCCAAGCTGGCACCAGTGCCAACTCGGGCTGGTTTGATAGTGCCAACGGAGTCCTACAATCTGCCATAAAGAACAAGGCCTGGTGACTTTTGTTTCTCCGGGAAACGGCCGGTGTATATGTTTGCTGCCCTGTGGCCCGGAGTAGGCGGGTGGCTCCTCAAAATCCGCGATAGGCAGGATGCCTCCCAGACCCAAGCTGGCACCAGTGCCAACTCGGGCTGGTTTGATAGTGCCAACGGAGTCCTGCAATCTGCCATCAGGGAAAGGGGCTGGTGACTTTTGTTTCAGAGGGAAAGGGCCGTGGAATATGTTTGGGGGCCATATGCCTGGAGCGGCCGGCTGGCTCCTGAAAATCCGCGATACGCAGGATGCCTCCCAGACCCAAGCTGGCACCAGTGCCAACTCGGGCTGGTTTGATAGTGCCAACGGAGTCCTACAATCTGCCATCAGGAACCAGGGCTGGTGACTTATGTTTCAGAGGGAAAGGGCCGGAGTTTATGTTTGGGGGCCTGTGGCCCGTTGTGGCCGCGTGGCTCCTGAAAATCCGCGATAGGCAGGATGCCTCCCAGACCCAAGCTGGCAGCAGTGCCAACTCGAGCTGGTTTGATAGTGCCAACGGAGTCCTACAATCTGCCATAAAGAACGGGGTATGTTGACTTTTGTTTCCCAGGGAAACGGCCGGTGTATATGTTTGGGGGCCTGTGGCCCAGAGTGGCCAACTGGCTCCTGAAAACCCGCGATACGCAGGATGCCTCCCAGACCCAAGCTGGCACCAGTGCCAACTCGGGCTGGTTTGATAGTGCCAACGGAGTCCTACATTCTGCCATAAATAACCTGGGCTGGTGAGTTTTGTTTCAGAAGGAAAGTGCCGCAGTTTTTATTTGTGGCCTGTAGCCGACTGGCTCCTGAAAATCCGCGATACGCAGGATGCCTCCCAGACCCAAGCTGGCACCAGTGCCTACTCGGGCTGGTTTGATAGTGCCAACGGAGTCCTACAATCTGCCATAAAGAACCAGGGCTGGTGACTTTTGTTTCAGAGGGAAAGGGCTGGAGTTTATGTTTGGGGGCCTGTGGCCCAGAGTGGCCGAGTGGCTCCTGAAAATCCGCGATACGCAGGATGCCTCCCAGACCCAAGCTGGCACCAGTGCCAACTCGGGCTGGTTTGTTAGTGCCAACGGAGTCCTACAATCTGCCATCAGGGAAAGGGTCTGGTGACTTTTGTTTCCCAGGGAAACGGCTGGTATGTATGTTTGCTGCCCTCTGGCCCGGAGTAGGCGGGTGGCTCCTCAAAGTCCGCGATAGGCAGGATGCCTCCCAGACCCAAGCTGGCACCAGTGCCAACTCGGGCTGGTTTGATAGTGCCAACGGAGTCCTACAATCTGCCATCAGGAACCAGGGCTTGTGACTTTTGTTTCAGAGGGAAAGGGACGGAGTTTATTTTTGGGGGCCTGTGGCCCGGAGTGGCAGGTTGGCTCCTGAAAATCCACGATACGCAGGATGCCTCCCAGACCCAAGCTGGCACCAGTGCCAAATCGGGCTGGTTTGATAGTGCCAACGGAGTCCTACAATCTGCCATCAGGAACTGGGGCTGGTGACTTTTGTTTCCCAGGGAAACGGCTGGTGTATATGTTTGCGGGCCTGGGGCCCTGAGTGGCCGGCTGGCTCCTGAAAATCCGTGATACGCGGGATGCCTCCCAGACCCAAGCTGGCACCAGTGCCAACTCGGGCTGGTTTGATAGTGCCAACGGAGTCCTACAATCTGCCATCAGGGAAAGGGTCTGGTGACTTTTGTTTCCCAGGGTAACGGCCGGTGTGTATGTTTCGGGGTCTGTGGCCAAGAGTGGCCGGCTGGCTCCTGAAAATCCGTGATACGCAGGATGCCTCCCAGACCCAAGCTGGCACCAGTGCCAACTCGGGCTGGTTTGATAGTGCCAACGGAGTCCTACAATCTGCCATCAGGGAAAGGGGCTGGTGACTTTTGTTTCAGAGGGAAACGGCCGGTGTATATGTTTGCTGCCCGGTGGCCCGGAGTAGCCGTGTCACTCCTGAAAATCCGCGATAGGCAGGATGCCTCCCAGACCCAAGCTGGCACCAGTGCCAACTCGGGCTGGTTTGATAGTGCCAACGGAGTCCTATAATCTGCCATAAAGAACTGGGGCTGGTGACTTCTGTTTCAGAGGGAAAGGCCTGTGGAATATGTTTTGGGGCCTGTGGCCCAGAGTGGCCGGCTGGCTCCTGAAAATCCGCGATAGGCAGGATGCCTCCCAGACACAAGCTGGCACCAGTGCCAATGGAGTCCGACAATCTGCCATCAGGGAAAGGGGCTGGTGACTTTTGTTGCCCAGGGAAACGGCCGGTATATAAGTTTCGGGGCCTGTGGCCCAGAGTGGCCGTCTGGCTCCTGAAAATCCGCGATACGCAGGATGCCTCCTGGAACCAAGCTGGCACCAGTGCCAACTCGGGCTGGTTTGATAGTGCCAACGGAGTCCTACAATCTGACATCAGGAACTGGGTATGTTCAATTTTGTTTCCCCGGGAAACGGCGGTGTATATGTTTGGGGGCCTGTGGCCCAGAGTGTCCGACTGGCTCCTGAAAATCCGCGATAGGCAGGATGCCTCCCAGACCCAAGCTGGCACCAGTGCCAACTCGGGCTGGTTTGATAGTGCCAACGGAGTCCTACAATCTGACATCAGGAACTGGGTATGTTCAATTTTGTTTCCCCGGGAAACGGCCGGTGTATATGTTTGGGGGCCTGTGGCCCAGAGTGTCCGACTGGCTCCTGAAAATCCGCGATAGGCAGGATGCCTCCCAGACCCAAGCTGGCACCAGTGCCAACTCGAGCTGGTTTGATAGTGCCAACGGTGTCCTACAATCTGACATCAGGAACTGGGTATTTTTACTTTTGTTTCCTAGTGAAACGGCCAGTGTATATGTTTGGGGGCCCCTTTCCCTGAGTGGCCAACTGGCTCCTGAAAATCCGCGATAGGCAAGATGCCTCCCAGACCCAAGCTGGCACCAGTGCCAACTCGGGCTGGTTTGATAGTGCCAACGGAGTCCTACAATCTGCCATCAGGAACTGGGGCTGGTGACTTTTGTTTCAGAGGGAAAGGCCCGGTTTATATGTTTAAGGTCCTCTGGACCGGGCTGGACGGCTGGCTCCTGAAAATCCGCGATACGCAGGATGCCTCCCAGACCCAAGCTGGCACCAGTGCCAACTCGGGCTGGTTTGATAGTGCCAACAGAGTCCTACATTCTGCCATAAATAACGTGGGCTGGTGAGTTTTGTTTCAGAAGGAAAGTGCCGCAGTTTTTATTTGGGGCCTCTGGCCGACTGGCTCCTGAAAATCCGCGATACGCAGGATGCCTCCCAGACCCAAGCTGGCACCAGTGCCTACTCGGGCTGGTTTGATAGTGCCAACGGAGTCCTACAATCTGCCATAAAGAACCAGGGCTGGTGACTTTTGTTTCAGAGGGAAAGGGCCGGAGTTTATGTTTCGGGGCCTGTGGCCAAGAGTGGCCGTCTGGCTCCTGAAAATCCGCGATACTCAGGATGCCTCCCAGACCCAAGCTGGCACCACTGGCAACTCGGGCTGGTTTGATAGTGCCAACGGAGTCCTACAATCTGCCATCAGGGAAAGGGTCTGGTGACTTTTGTTTCCCAGGGAAACGGCCGGTGTGTATGTTTTGGGGCCTGTGGCCAAGAGTGGCCGGCTGGCTCCTGAAAATCCGTGATACGCAGGATGCCTCCCAGACCCAAGCTGGCACCAGTGCCAACTCGGGCTGGTTTGATAGTACCAACGGAGTCCTACAATCTGCCATCAGGCAAAGGGGCTGGTGACTTTTGTTTCAGAGGGAAAGTCCCGTGGAATATGTTTGGGGGCCACAGACCTGGAGAGGCCGGCTGGCTCCTGAAAATCCGCGATAGGCAGGATGCCTCCCAGACCCAAGCTGGCACCAGTGCCAACTCGGGCTGGTTTGATAGTGCCAACGGAGTCCTACAATTTGCCATAAAGAACAAGGGCTGGTGTCTTTTGTTTCCCAGGGAAACGGCTGGTGTATATGTTTGCTTCCCTGTGGCCCGGAGTAGGCGGGTGACTCCTCAAAATCCGCGATAGGCAGGATGCCTCCCAGACCCAAGCCAGCACCAGTGCCAACTCGGGCTGGTTTGATAGTGCCAACGGAGTCCTACAATCTGCCATCAGGAACCAGGGCTTGTGACTTTAGTTTCAGAGGGAAAGGGACGGAGTTCATGTTTGGGGGCCTGTGGCCCGGAGTGGCAGGTTGGCTCCTGAAAATCCGCGATAGGCAGGATGCCTCCCAGACCCAAGCTGGCACCACTGGCAACTCGGGCTGGTTTGATAGTGCCAACGGAGTCCTACAATCTGCCATCAGGGAAAGGGGCTGGTGACTTTTATTTCAGAGGGAAAGGCCCGTGGAATATGTTTGGGGGCCTGTGGCCCAGAGTGGCCGACTGGCTCCTGAAAATCCCGCTACGCAGGATGCCTCCCAGACCCAAGCTGGCACCAGTGCCAACTCGGGCTGGTTTGATAGTGCCAACGGAGTCCTACAATCTGCCATCAGGGAAAGGGGCTGGTGACTTTTGTTTCCCAGGGAAACGGCTGGTGTATATGTTTGCGGTCCTGGGGCCCTGAGTGGCCGACTGGCTCCTGAAAATCTGCGATACGCAGGATGCCTCCCAGACCCAAGCTGGCACCAGTGCCAACTCGGGCTGGTTTGATAGTGCCAACGGAGTCCTACAATCTGCCATAAAGAACCAGGGCTGGTGACTTTTCTTTCCCCGGGAAATGGCCACTGTATATGTTTGCTGCCCTGTAGCCCGGAGTGGCCGGGTGACTCCTCAAAATCCACGATACGCAGGATGCCTCCCAGACCCAAGCTGGCACCTGTGCCAACTCGGGCTGGTTTGAT
>NW_022148150.1:23034-41520 GCF_901933205.1 Camarhynchus parvulus
CCTGCCACTCTGGGCCACAGGCACCCAAACATAAACTCCGGCCCTTTCCTGGGAAACAAAAGTCACCAGCCCTGGTTCCTGATGGCAGATTGTAGGACTCCGTTGGGACTATCAAACCAGCCCGAGTTGGCACTGGTGCCAGCTTGGGTCTGGGAGGCATCCTGCCTATGGCGGATTTTGAGGAGTGAAGCGGCTACTGCGGGCCACAGGGCAGCAAACATATACAGCGGCCGTTTCCTGGGAAACAAAAGTCAACATACCCAGTTCCTGATGGCAGATTGTAGCATTCCGTTGGCACTATCAAACCAGACTGAGTTGGCACTGGTGCCAGCTTGGGTCTGGGAGGCATCCTGCCTATCGCGGATTTTTCAGGAGCCAGCCGGCCTCTCCAGGCCTATGGCCCCCAAACATAAAACCGGGCCTTTCCCTCTGAAACAAAAGTCACCAGCCCCAGTACCTGATGGCAGATTGTAGGACTCCGTTGGCACTATCAAACCAGCCCGAGTTGGCACTGGTGCCAGCTTGGGTCTGGGAGGCATCCTGCCTATGATGATTTTTTCGGGAGCCAGTCGGCCACTCTGGGCCACAGGCCCCAAACATATATAACGGCCGTTTCCCTGGGAAACAAAAGTCAACATACCCAGTTCCTGATGGCAGATTGTAGGACTCCGTTGGCACTAACAAACCAGCCCCGAGTTGGCACTGGTGCCAGCTTGGGTCTGGGAGGCATCATGTATCGCGGATTTTCAGGAGCCACCTGGCCTCTCTGGGTCACAGGCCCCCAAACATAAACTGAGGCCCTTTCCCTCTGAAACAAAAGTCACCAGCCCCAGTTCCTGATGGCAGATTGTAGGACTCCGTTGGCACTATCAAACCAGCCCGAGTTGGCACTGGTGCCAGCTTGGGTCTGGGAGGCATCCTGCGTATCGCGATTTTCAGGAGCCAGTTGGTCAGAGGCCCCAAACATAAACTGGCCCTTTCCCCTCTGAAACAAAACTCACCAGCCCAGGTTCTTTATGGTGGATTGTAGGACTCCGTTGGCACTATCAAACCAGCCCGAGTTGGCACTGGTGCCAGCTTGGGTCTGGGAGGCATCCTGCCTATCGCTGATTTTCAGCAGCCAGCCGGGCCACTCTGGGCCACAGGGCCCCAAACATATAAACCAGGCCTTTCCCTCTGAAACAAAAGTCACCAGCCCCCTTTCCCTGATGGCAGAGTGTAGGACTCCGTTGGCACTATCAAACCAGCCCGAGTTGGCACTGGTGCCAGCTTGGGTCTGGGAGGCATCCTGCCTATCGCAGATTTTCAGGAGCCAGCCGGCCTTTCCAGGTCTATGGCCCTCAAACATATTCCACGGGCCTTTCCCTCTGAAACAAAAAGTCACCAGCCCCAGTTCCTCATGGCAGATTGTAGGACTCCGTTGGCACTATCAAACCAGCCCGAGTTGGCACTGGTGCCAGCTTGGGTCTGGGACGCATCCTGCCTATCGCGGATTTTCAGGAGCCACCCGGCCACTCTGGGCCACAGGCCCCCAAACATATTCCACGGGCCTTTCCCTCTGAAACAAAAGTCACCAGCCCCAGTTCCTCATGGCAGATTGTAGGACTCCGTTGGCACTATCAAACCAGCCCGAGTTGGCACTGGTGCCAGCTTGGGTCTGGGAGGCATCCTGCGTATGCTTTTGGATTTTCAGGAGCCACCTCGCCACTCTGGGCCACAGGCCCTCAAACATATTCCACGGGCCTTTCCCTCTGAAACAAAAGTCACCAGCCCCAGTTCCTCATGGCAGATTGTAGGACTCCGTTGGCACTATCAAACCAGCCCGAGTTGGCACTGGTGCCAGCTTGGGTCTGGGAGGCATCCTGCGTATCGCGGATTTTCAGGAGCCAGCCTGCCACTCTGGGCCACAGGCCCACAAACATATACACTGGCCCTTTCCCTGGGAAACAAAAGTCAACAGCCCCAGTTCCTGATGGCAGATTGTAGGACTCCGTTGGCACTATCAAACCAGCCCGAGTTGGCACTGGTGCCAGCTTGGGTCTGGGGAGGCATCCTGCGCATCGTATGGATTTTCAGGAGCCAGCCGCCACTCTGGGCCACAGGCCCCAAACATATACACCGGCCCTTTCCTTGGGAAACAAAAGTCACCAGCCCCTGGTTCCTGATGGCAGATTGTAGGACACCGTTGGCACTATCAAACCAGCCCGAGTTGGCACTGGTGCCAGCTTGGGTCTGGGAGGCATCCTGCGTATCAAGGATTTTCAGGAGCCACAGGCCACTCTGGGCCACAGGCCCCAAACATATTCCACGGGCCTTTCCTCTGAAACAAAAGTCACCAGCCCCTTTCCTGATGGCAGATTTTAGGACTCGTTGGCACTATCAAACCAGCCCGAGTTGGCACTGGTGCCAGCTTGGGTCTGGGAGGCATCCTGCGTATCAGCGGATTTTCAGGTGCCACCCGCCACTCTGGGCCACAGGCCCCAAACATATTCCACGGGCCTTTCCCTCTGAAACAAAAGTCACCAGCCCCAGTTCCTGATGGCAGATTGTAGGACTCCGTTGGCACTATCAAACCAGCCCGAGTTGGCACTGGTGCCAGCTTGGGTCTGGGAGGCATCCTGCGTATCGCTGGGATTTTCAGGAGCCAACCTGCCACCCAGGCCACAGGCCCCCAAACATATATACCGGCCGCTTCCTTGGGAAACAAAAGTCACCAGCCCCTTCCCCTGATGGCAGATTGTAGGACTCCGTTGGCACTATCAAACCAGCCCGAGTTGGCACTGGTGCCAGCTTGGGTCTGGGAGGCATCCTGCGTGATCGCTGGATTTTCAGGAGCCACCTGCCACTCTGGGCCACAGGCCCCAAACATATACACTGGCCCCTTTCCCTGGGAAACAAAAGTCACCAGCCCAGTTCCTGATGGCAGATTGTAGGACTCCGTTGGCACTAACAAACCAGCCCGAGTTGGCACTGGTGCCAGCTTGGGTCTGGGAGGCATCCTGCCTATGGCGGATTTTCAGGAGCCAACCTGCCACTCTGGGCCACAGGCCCCAAACATAAACTCGGCCCTTTCCCTGGGAAACAAAAGTCACCAGCCCTGGTTCCTGATGGCAGATTGTAGGACTCCGTTGGGACTATCAAACCAGCCCGAGTTGGCACTGGTGCCAGCTTGGGTCTGGGAGGCATCCTGCGTATCGCGGATTTTCAGGAGCCAGCCGCCACTCCAGGCCACAGGCCCCAAAACATATACCGGCCGTTTCCCTGGGAAACAAAAGTCACCAGACCCTTCCCCCTGATGGCAGATTGTAGGACTCCGTTGGCACTATCAAACCAGCCCGAGTTGGCACTGGTGCCAGCTTGGGTCTGGGAGGCATCCTGCGATGGCGGATTTTCAGGAGCCACCTGCTACTCTGGGCCACAGGCCCCAAACATATTCCACGGCCTTTCCCTCTGAAACAAAAGTCACCAGCCCTGGTTCCTGATGGCAGATTGTAGGACTCCGTTGGCACTATCAAACCAGCCCGAGTTGGCACTGGTGCCAGCTTGGGTCTGGGAGGCATCCCGCGTATCCCGGATTTTCAGGAGCCAACCGGCCACTCTGGGCCACAGGCCCCCAAACATATATTCCGGCCCTTTCCCTGGGAAACAAAAGTCAACATACCCAGTTCCTGATGGCAGATTGTAGGACTCCGTTGGCACTATCAAACCAGCCCGAGTTGGCACTGGTGCCAGCTTGGGTCTGGGAGGCATCCTGCCTATCGCGGATTTTCAGGAGCCAACCTGCTACCTCTGGGCCACAGGCCCCCAAACATATACTCCGGCCCCTTTCCCTGGGAAACAAAAGTCACCAGCCCCTGGTTCCTGATGGCAGATTGTAGGACTCCGTTGGCACTATCAAACCAGCCCGAGTTGGCACTGGTGCCAGCTTGGGTCTGGGAGGCATCCTGCGTGCATCGCCGGATTTTCAGGAGCCAACCTGCCACTCCAGGCCACAGGCCCCCAAACATATACCACCGGGCCTTTCCCTCTGAAACAAAAGTCACCAGCCCCAGTTCCTGATGGCAGATTGTAGGACTCCGTTGGCACTATCAAACCAGCCCGAGTTGGCACTGGTGCCAGCTTGGGTCTGGGAGGCATCCTGCGTATCGCGGATTTTCAGGAGCCAACCTGCCACTCCAGGCCACAGGCCCCCAAACATATTCCACGGGCCTTTCCCTCTGAAACAAAAGTCACCAGCCCCTTTTCCTGATGGCAGATTGTAGGACTATCGTTGGCACTATCAAACCAGCCCGAGTTGGCACTGGTGCCACCCCTTGGGTCTGGGAGGCATCCTGCCTATCGCGGACTTTTTTTCAGGAGCCAACCTGCCACTCCTGGGCCACAGGCCCCCAAACATAACTCCGGCCCTTTTTCCTCTGAAACAAAAGTCACCAGCCCTGGTTCCTGATGGCAGATTGTAGGACTCCGTTGGCACTATCAAACCAGCCCGAGTTGGCACTGGTGCCAGCTTTGGGTCTGGGAGGCATCCTGCGTATCGCGGATTTTCAGGAGCCAGCCTGCTACGCGGCCACAGGGCCCCAAACATATATTCCGGCCGTTTCCCTGGGAAACAAAAGTCACCAGCCCCAGGTTCCTGATGGCAGATTGTAGGACTCCGTTGGCACTATCAAACCAGCCCGAGTTGGCACTGGTGCCAGCTTGGGTCTGGGAGGCATCCTGCCTATCGCGATTTTTTCAGGAGCCAGCCGGCCACTCCAGGCCTATGGCCCCAAACATATTCCACCGGCCTTTCCTCTGAAACAAAGTCACCAGCCCCCAGTTCCTGATGGCAGATTGTAGGACTCCGTTGGCACTATCAAACCAGCCCGAGTTGGCACTGGTGCCACCTTGGGTCTGGGAGGCATCCTGCCTATCCCGGATTTTCAGGAGCCAACCTGCCACTCGGGCCACAGGCCCCCAAACATAAACCACGGGCCTTTCCCTGGGAAACAAAAAGTCACCATACCCAGTTCCTGATGGCAGATTGCAGGACTCCGTTGGCACTATCAAACCAGCCCGAGTTGGCACTGGTGCCAGCTTGGGTCTGGGGAGGCATCCTGCCTATCGCGGAGTTTTTCAGGAGCCAACCTGCCACTCTGGGCCACAGGCCCCCAAACATAATCTCCGGCCCTTTCCCTGGGAAACAAAAGTCACCAGCCCTGGTTCCTTATGGCAGATTGTAGGACTCCGTTGGCACTATCAAACCAGCCCGAGTTGGCACTGGTGCCAGCTTGGGTCTGGGAGGCATCCTGCGTATCGCGGATTTTTCAGGAGCCAGCCGGCCACTCTTGGCCACAGGCCTCAAACATATACACCGGGCCTTTCGTTTTGGGAAACAAAAGTCACCAACCCCAGTCCCTGATGGCAGATTGTAGGACTCCGTTGGCACTATCAAACCAGCCCGAGTTGGCACTGGTGCCAGCTTGGGTCTGGGAGGCATCCTGCGTATCGCGGATTTTCAGGAGCCAACCTGCCACTCCAGGCCACAGGCCCCCAAACATAACCCACGGGCCTTTCCCTCTGAAACAAAAGTCACCAGACCCTTTCCCTGATGGCAGATTGTAGGACTCCGTTGGCACTATCAAACCAGCCCGAGTTGGCACTGGTGCCAGCTTGGGTCTGGGAGGCATCCTGCGTATCGCGGATTTTCAGGAGCCAACCTGCCACTCTGGGCCACAGGCCCCAAACATATTCTCCGGCCCTTTCCCTCTGAAACAAAAGTCACCAGCCCTGGTTCCTGATGGCAGATTGTAGGACTCCGTTGGCACTATCAAACCAGCCCGAGTTGGCACTGGTGCCAGCTTGGGTCTGGGAGGCATCCTGCCTATCATGGGGTTTTTCAGGAGCCAACCAGCCACCCGGGCCACAGGCCCCAAACATATTCCCGGGCTGTTCCCTCTGAAACAAAGTCACCAGCCCCAGTTCCCTGATGGCAGATTGTAGGACTCCGTTGGCACTATCAAACCAGCCCGAGTTGGCACTGGTGCCAGCTTGGGTCTGGGAGGCATCCTGCGTATCGCGGATTTTTTCAGGAGCCAGTCCTGGGCCAGAGGCCCCAAACAAAATCTCCGGGCCTTTCCCTCTGAAACAAAACTCTCCAGCCCAGGTTCCTGATGGCAGATTGTAGGACTCCGTTGGCACTATCAAACCAGCCCGAGTTGGCACTGGTGCCAGCTTGGGTCTGGGAGGCATCCTGCGCCATCCCAGATTTTCAGGAGCCAGTTGGCCACAGGCCCCAAACATATACACCGGCCGTTTCCCTGGTAAACAAAGTCAACATACCCAGTTCCTGATGGCAGATTGTAGGACTCCGTTGGCACTATCAAACCAGCCCGAGTTGGCACTGGTGCCAGCTTGGGTCTGGGAGGCATCCTGCGTATCGCGGATTTTCAGGAGCCAGCCTGCCACTCAGGCCACAGGCCCCCAAACATATCCACCGGCGTTTCCCTGGGAAACAAAAGTCACCAGCCCTGGTTCCTGATGGCAGATTGTAGGACTCCGTTGGCACTATCAAACCAGCCCGAGTTGGCACTGGTGCCAGCTTGGGTCTGGGGAGGCATCCTGCCTATCGTGGATTTTCAGGAGCCAACCATCCACTCCGGGCCACAGGCCCCAAACATATTACACGGCCTTTCCCTGGAAACAAAAGTCACCAGCCTGGTTCTTGATGGCAGATTGTAGGACTCCGTTGGCACTATCAAACCAGCCCGAGTTGGCACTGGTGCCAGCTTGGGTCTGGGGAGGCAAACATCGCATTTTCAGGAGCCAGCCTGCCAGAGGCCCCAAACAAACATTCCGCCCCTTTCCTCTGAAACAAACCCAGGTTTCTGATGGCAGATTGTAGGACTCCGTTGGCACTATCAAACCAGCCCGAGTTGGCACTGGTGCCAGCTTGGGTCTGGGAGGCATCCTGCCTATCGGGATTTTCAGGAGGGGCCCGGCTCTGGGCCACAGGGCAGCAAACATATACACCGGCCGTTTCCCTGGGAAACAAAAGTCACCAGCCCTGGTTCCCTTATGACAGATTGTAGGACTCCGTTGGCACTATCAAACCAGCCCGAGTTGGCACTGGTGCCAGCTTGGGTCTGGGAGGCATCCTGCATTTTCAGGAGCTGGATTTTTCAGGAGCCATATTCGGCCTTTCCTCTGGGCCTATGGCCCCAAACATACCCGTTGGGACACGGCCCTTTCCCCTGAAACAAAAGTCAACATACCCAGTTCCTGATGGCAGAGGCCCCAAACAGGACTCCGTTGGCACTATCAAACCAGCCCGAGTTGGCACTGGTGCCAGCTTGGGTCTGGGAGGCATCCTGCCTATCGCGGATTTTTCAGGAGCCAACCTGGCTACTCTGGGCCACAGGGCCCCAAACATATACTACACGGCCCTTTCCCTGAAACAAAAGTCACCAGCCCTGGTTCCTGATGGCAGATTGTAGGACTCCGTTGGCACTATCAAACCAGCCCGAGTTGGCACTGGTGCCAGCTTGGGTCTGGGAGGCATCCTGCGTATCGCCGGATTTTCAGGAGCCACCCGGCCTCTCTGGGCCACATGGCCCCAAACATATACCACGGGCCTTTCCCTCTGAAACAAAGTCACCAGACCCAGTTCCTGATGGCAGATTGTAGGACTCCGTTGGCACTATCAAACCAGCCCGAGTTGGCACTGGTGCCAGCTTGGGTCTGGGAGGCATCCTGCGTATCGCGGATTTTCAGGAGCCAACCTGCCACTCTGGGCCACAGGCCCCCAAACATATTCCACGGGCCTTTTCCTCTGAAACAAAAGTCACCAGCCCCAGTTCCTGATGGCAGATTGTAGGACTCCGTTGGCACTATCAAACCAGCCCGAGTTGGCACTGGTGCCAGCTTGGGTCTGGGAGGCATCCTGCGTATCGCGGATTTTCAGGAGCCAGTGCCACTCTGGGCCACAGGCCCCAAACAAAAACTCGGCCCCTTTCCCTCTGAAACAAAAGTCACCAGCCCAGGTTCCTGATGGCAGATTGTAGGACTCGTTGGCACTAACAAACCAGCCCGAGTTGGCACTGGTGCCAGCTTGGGTCTGGGAGGCATCCTGCGTATCCCGGATTTTCAGGAGCCAGTTGGCCAGAGGCCCCAAACACAAACATAAACTCCGGCCCTTTCGCTTTGAAACAAAACTCACCAGCCCAGGTTATTTATGGCAGATTGTAGGACTCCGTTGGCACTATCAAACCAGCCCGAGTTGGCACTGGTGCCAGCTTGGGTCTGGGAGGCATCCTGCGTATCGCGGATTTTCAGGAGCCAGCCGGCCACTCAGGGCCACAGGCCCCAAACATAAACTCACCGCCGTTTCCCTGGGAAACAAAGTCACCAGCCCCTTTCCTGATGGCAGATTGTAGGACTCCGTTGGCACTATCAAACCAGCCCGAGTTGGCACTGGTGCCAGCTTGGGTCTGGGAGGCATCCTGCCTATCGCGGATTTTCAGGAGTCACCCGGCTACTCCGGGCCACAGGGCAGCAAACATATTCACCGGCCGTTTCCCAGGGAAACAAAAGTCACCAGCCCTGGTTCTTTATGGCAGATTGTAGGACTCCGTTGGCACTATCAAACCAGCCCGAGTTGGCACTGGTGCCAGCTTGGGTCTGGGAGGCATCCTGCCTATCGCGGATTTTCAGGAGCCAGCCGGCCTTTCCAGGTCTATGGCCCTCAAACATATTCCACGGGCCTTTCCCTCTGAAACAAAAGTCACCAGCCCCAGTTCCTCATGGCAGATTGTAGGACTCCGTTGGCACTATCAAACCAGCCCGAGTTGGCACTGGTGCCAGCTTGGGTCTGGAACGCATCCTGCGTATCGCGGATTTTCAGGAGCCACCCGGCCACTCTGGGCCACAGGCCCCCAAACATATTCCACGGGCCTTTCCCTCTGAAACAAAAGTCACCAGCCCCAGTTCCTCATGGCAGATTGTAGGACTCCGTTGGCACTATCAAACCAGCCCGAGTTGGCACTGGTGCCAGCTTGGGTCTGGGAGGCATCCTGCGTATCGCGGATTTTCAGGAGCCAGTCTGCTACTCTGGGCCACAGGCCCACAAACATATACACTGGCCGATTCCCTGGGAAACAAAAGTCAACATACCCAGTTCCTGATGGCAGATTGTAGGACTCCGTTGGCACTAACAAACCAGCCCGAGTTGGCACTGGTGCCAGCTTGGGTCTGGGAGGCATCCTGCGTATCGCGGATTTTCAGGAGCCAGCCTGCCACTCTGGGCCACAGGCACCCAAACATAAACTCCGGCCCTTTCCCTGGGAAACAAAGGTCACCAGCCCTGGTTCCTGATGGCAGATTGTAGGACTCCGTTGGGACTATCAAACCAGCCCGAGTTGGCACTGGTGCCAGCTTGGGTCTGGGAGGCATCCTGCGTATCGCCGATTTTCAGGAGCCAGCCGGCCACTCTGGGCCACAGGCCCCAAACATATTCCACGGGCCTTTCCCTCTGAAACAAAAGTCACCAGCCCCAGTTCCTGATGGCAGATTGTAGGACTCCGTTGGCACTATCAAACCAGCCCGAGTTGGCACTGGTGCCAGCTTGGGTCTGGGAGGCATCCTGCCTATCGCAGATTTTCAGGAGCCAACCTGCCACTCCAGGCCACAGGCCCCCAAACATATTCCACGGGCTGTTCCCTCTGAAACAAAAGTCACCAGCCCCTTTCCCTGATGGCAGATTGTAGGACTCCGTTGGCACTATCAAACCAGCCCGAGTTGGCACTGGTGCCAGCTTGGGTCTGGGAGGCATCCTGGCTATCGCGGATTTTCACGAGCCAGTCGGCCAGAGGCCCCAAACAAAATCTCCGGCACGTTCCCTCTGAAACAAAACTCTCCAGCCCAGGTTGCTGATGGCAGATTGTAGGACTCCGTTGGCACTAACAAACCAGCCCGAGTTGGCACTGGTGCCAGCTTGGGTCTGGGAGGCATCCTGCGTATCCCGGATTTTCAGGAGCCAGTTGGCCAGAGGCCCCAATCACAAACTCCGGCCCTTTACGTTTGAAACAAAACTCACCAGCCCAGGTTATTTATGGCAGATTGTAGGACTCAGTTGGCACAATCAAACCAGCCCGAGTTGGCACTGGTGCCACCTTGGGTCTGGGAGGCATCCTGCGTATCGCGGATTTTCAGGAGCCAGCCCGGCCACTCTTGGCCACAGCCCCCAAACATAGGCACCGGCCGTTTCCTGGGAAACAAAAGTCACCAGCCCCTTTCCCTGATGGCAGATTGTAGGACTCCGTTGGCACTATCAAACCAGCCCGAGTTGGCACTGGTGCCAGCTTGGGTCTGGGAGGCATCCTGCCTATCGCGGATTTTCAGGAGCCAACCATCCACTCCGGGCCACAGGCCCCCAAACATATTCCACGGGCCTTTCCCTCTGAAACAAAAGTCACCAGCCCCTTTCCCTGATGGCAGATTGTAGGACTCCGTTGGCACTATCAAACCAGCCCGAGTTGGCACTGGTGCCACCTTGGGTCTGGGAGGCATCCTGCGTATCGCGGATTTCACGAGCCAGTCCGCCAGAGGCCCCAAACAATATCTCCGGCCCGTTCCCTCTGAAACACAACTCTCCAGCCCAGGTTTCTGATGGCAGATTGTAGGACTCCGTTGGCACTAACAAACCAGCCCGAGTTGGCACTGGTGCCAGTTTGGGTCTGGGAGGCATCCTGCCTATCGCGGATTTTGAGGCCCCCCCGCTACTCCGTGCCACAGGGCAGCAAACATACACACGGCCGTTTCCCTGGAAACAAAAGTCACCAGCCCTGGTTCTTTATGACAGATTGTAGGACTCTGTTGGCACTATCAAACCAGCCCGAGTTGGAACTGGTGCCAGCTTGGGTCTGGGAGGCATCCTGCGTATCGCGGATTTTCAGGAGCCAGCCGGCCTCTCCAAACCTATGGCCCCCAATCATATTCCACGGGCCTTTCCCTCTGAAACAAAAGTCACCAACCCCTTTCCCTGATGGCAGATTGTAGGACTCCGTTGGCACTAACAAACCAGCCCGAGTTGGCACTGGTGCCAGCTTGGGTCTGGGAGGCATCCTGCGTATCGCGGATTTTCAGGAGCCAGCCACTCTGGGCCAGAGGCCCCAAACATAAACTCCGGCCTTTTCCGTCTGAAACAAAACTCACCAGCCCAGGTTTTTTATGGCAGATTGTAGGACTCCGTTGGCACTATCAAACCAGCCCGAGTTGGCACTGGTGCCAGCTTGGGTCTGGGAGGCATCCTGCCTATCGCCTGGATTTTTGAGGGCCACCCGCTACTCCGGGCCACAGGGCAGCAAACATATACACCGGCCGTTTCCCTCTGAAACAAAAGTCACCAGACCCCTTTCCTGATGGCAGATTGTAGGACTCCGTTGGCACTATCAAACCAGCCCGAGTTGGCACTGGTGCCAGCTTGGGTCTGGGAGGCATCCTGCGTATCGCGGATTTTCAGGAGCCAACCGGCCTCTCCAGGCCTACAGGCCCCAAACATATATTCCACGGGCCTTTCCCTCTGAAACAAAAGTCACCAGCCCCAGTTCCTGATGGCAGATTGTAGGACTCCGTTGGCACTATCAAACCAGCCCGAGTTGGCACTGGTGCCAGCTTGGGTCTGGGAGGCATCCTGCGTATCGCTGGATTTTCAGGAGCCAACCTGCCACTCCAGGCCACAGGCCCCAAACATATTCCACGGGCTGTTCCTCTGAAACAAAAGTCACCAGCCCAGGTTCCTGATGGCAGATTGTAGGACTCCGTTGGCACTATCAAACCAGCCCGAGTTGGCACTGGTGCCAGCTTGGGTCTGGGAGGCATCCTGCGTATCGCGGATTTTCAGGAGCCAACCGGCCAGAGGCCCCAAACAAAAATCTCCGGCCCGTTCCCTCTGAAACAAAACTCTCCAGCCCAGGTTTCTTATGGCAGATTGTAGGACTCCGTTGGCACTAACAAACCAGCCCGAGTTGGCACTGGTGCCAGCTTGGGTCTGGGAGGCATCCTGCGTATCCCGGATTTTCAGGAGCCAGTTGGCCAGAGGCCCCAATCACAAACTCCGGCCCTTTTCGTTTGAAACAAAACTCACCAGCCCAGGTTATTTATGGCAGATTGTAGGACTCAGTTGGCACTATCAAACCAGCCCGAGTTGGCACTGGTGCCACCTTGGGTCTGGGAGGCATCCTGCGTATCGCGGATTTTCAGGAGCCAGCCGGCCACTCTTGGCCACAGGCCCCGAAACATATGCACCGGCCGTTTCCCTGGGAAACAAAAGTCACCAGCCCCTTTCCCTGATGGCAGATTGTAGGACTCCGTTGGCACTATCAAACCAGCCCGAGTTGGCACTGGTGCCAGCTTGGGTCTGGGAGGCATCCTGCCTATCGCGGCCCAGGTTTTTTCAGGAGTCACCCGGCTACTCCGGGCCACAGGGCAGCAAACATATTCACCGGCCGTTTCCCAGGGAAACAAAAGTCACCAGCCCTGGTTCTTTATGGCAGATTGTAGGACTCCGTTGGCACTATCAAACCAGCCCGAGTTGGCACTGGTGCCAGCTTGGGTCTGGGAGGCATCCTGCCTATCGCGGATTTTCAGGAGCCACCCGGCCTTTCCAGGTCTATGGCCCTCAAACATATTCCACGGGCCTTTCCCTCTGAAACAAAAGTCACCAGCCCCAGTTCCTCATGGCAGATTGTAGGACTCCGTTGGCACTATCAAACCAGCCCGAGTTGGCACTGGTGCCAGCTTGGGTCTGGAAGGCATCCTGCGTATCGCGGATTTTCAGGAGCCACCCGGCCACTCTGGGCCACAGGCCCCAAACATATTCCACGGGCCTTTCCCTCTGAAACAAAAGTCACCAGCCCCAGTTCCTCATGGCAGATTGTAGGACTCCGTTGGCACTATCAAACCAGCCCGAGTTGGCACTGGTGCCAGCTTGGGTCTGGGAGGCATCCTGCGTATCGCTGGATTTTCAGGAGCCAGTCTGCTACTCTGGGCCACAGGCCCACAAACATATACACTGGCCGATTCCCTGGGAAACAAAAGTCAACATACCCAGTTCCTGATGGCAGATTGTAGGACTCCGTTGGCACTAACAAACCAGCCCGAGTTGGCACTGGTGCCAGCTTGGGTCTGGGAGGCATCCTGCGTATCGCGGATTTTCAGGAGCCAGCCTGCCACTCTGGGCCACAGGCACCCAAACATAAACTCCGGCCCTTTCCCTGGGAAACAAAGGTCACCAGCCCTGGTTCCTGATGGCAGATTGTAGGACTCCGTTGGGACTATCAAACCAGCCCGAGTTGGCACTGGTGCCAGCTTGGGTCTGGGAGGCATCCTGCGTATCGCCGATTTTCAGGAGCCAGCCGGCCACTCTGGGCCACAGGCCCCAAACATATTCCACGGGCCTTTCCCTCTGAAACAAAAGTCACCAGCCCCAGTTCCTGATGGCAGATTGTAGGACTCCGTTGGCACTATCAAACCAGCCCGAGTTGGCACTGGTGCCAGCTTGGGTCTGGGAGGCATCCTGCCTATCGCGGATTTTCAGGAGCCAACCTGCCACTCCAGGCCACAGGCCCCCAAACATATTCCACGGGCTGTTCCCTCTGAAACAAAAGTCACCAGCCCCTTTCCCTGATGGCAGATTGTAGGACTCCGTTGGCACTATCAAACCAGCCCGAGTTGGCACTGGTGCCAGCTTGGGTCTGGGAGGCATCCTGCGTATCGCGGATTTTCAGGAGCCAGTCGGCCAGAGGCCCCAAACAAAATCTCCGGCCCGTTCCCTCTGAAACAAAACTCTCCAGCCCAGGTTTCTGATGGCAGATTGTAGGACTCCGTTGGCACTAACAAACCAGCCCGAGTTGGCACTGGTGCCAGCTTGGGTCTGGGAGGCATCCTGCGTATCCCGGATTTTCAGGAGCCAGTTGGCCAGAGGCCCCAATCACAAACTCCGGCCCTTTTCCGTTTGAAACAAAACTCACCAGCCCAGGTTATTTATGGCAGATTGTAGGACTCAGTTGGCACAATCAAACCAGCCCGAGTTGGCACTGGTGCCACCTTGGGTCTGGGAGGCATCCTGCGTATCGCGGATTTTCAGGAGCCAGCCGGCCACTCTTGGCCACAGGCCCCGAAACATAGGCACCGGCCGTTTCCCTGGGAAACAAAAGTCACCAGCCCCTTTCCCTGATGGCAGATTGTAGGACTCCGTTGGCACTATCAAACCAGCCCGAGTTGGCACTGGTGCCAGCTTGGGTCTGGGAGGCATCCTGCCTATCGCGGATTTTCAGGAGCCAACCATCCACTCCGGGCCACAGGCCCCCAAACATATTCCACGGGCCTTTCCCTCTGAAACAAAAGTCACCAGCCCCTTTCCCTGATGGCAGATTGTAGGACTCCGTTGGCACTATCAAACCAGCCCGAGTTGGCACTGGTGCCACCTTGGGTCTGGGAGGCATCCTGCGTATCGCGATTTTCAGGAGCCACCCGAGCCAGTCTGGGCCAGAGGCCCCAAACAATATCTCCGGCCTTTCCCTCTGAAACACAACTCTCCAGCCCAGGTTTCTGATGGCAGATTGTAGGACTCCGTTGGCACTAACAAACCAGCCCGAGTTGGCACTGGTGCCAGTTTGGGTCTGGGAGGCATCCTGCCTATCGCGGATTTTGAGGGGCCCCCCGCTACTCCGTGCCACAGGGCAGCAAACATATACACCGGCCGTTTCCCTGGTAAACAAAAGTCACCAGCCCTGGTTCTTTATGACAGATTGTAGGACTCTGTTGGCACTATCAAACCAGCCCGAGTTGGAACTGGTGCCAGCTTGGGTCTGGGAGGCATCCTGCGTATCGCGGATTTTCAGGAGCCAGCCGGCCTCTCCAAACCTATGGCCCCCAATCATATTCCACGGGCCTTTCCCTCTGAAACAAAAGTCACCAACCCCTTTCCCTGATGGCAGATTGTAGGACTCCGTTGGCACTAACAAACCAGCCCGAGTTGGCACTGGTGCCAGCTTGGGTCTGGGAGGCATCCTGCGTATCGCGGATTTTCAGGAGCCAGTCGGCCAGAGGCCCCAAACACAAACTCCGGCCTTTTCCGTCTGAAACAAAACTCACTAGCCCAGGTTTTTTATGGCAGATTGTAGGACTCCGTTGGCACTATCAAACCAGCCCGAGTTGGCACTGGTGCCAGCTTGGGTCTGGGAGGCATCCTGCCTATCGCGGATTTTGAAGGGCACCCCGCTACTCCGGGCCACAGGGCAGCAGAGATATACACCGGCCGTTTCCCTCTGAAACAAAAGTCACCAGACCCTTTCCCTGATGGCAGATTGTAGGACTCCGTTGGCACTAACAAACCAGCGCGAGTTGGCACTGGTGCCAGCTTGGGTCTGGGAGGCATCCTGCGTATCGCAGATTTTCAGGAGCCACCCGGCCTCTCCAGGCCTATGGCCCCCAATCATATACCACGGGCCTTTCCCTCTGAAACAAAAGTCACCAGCCCCATTGCCTGTTGGCAGATTGTAGGACTCCGTTGGCACTAACAAACCAGCCCGAGTTGGTAGTGGTGCCGGCTTGGGTCTGGGAGGCATCCTGTGTATCGCGGATTTTCAGGAGCCAGCCGGCCACCGCGGTCCACAGGCCCTTAAACATATAAACCTGGCCTTTCCCTCTGAAAAAAAAGTCACCAGCCCCAGTTCCTGATGGCAGATTGTAGGACTCCGTTGGCACTATCAAACCAGCCCGAGTTGGCACTGGTGCCAGCTTGGGTCTGGGAGGCATCCTGCGTATCGCGGATTTTCAGGAGCCAGCCGGCCTCTCCAGGCCTATTGCCCCCAAACATATACCACAGGCCTTTCCCTCTGAAACAAAAGTCACCAGCCCCTTTCCCTGATGGCAGATTGTAGGACTCCGTTGGCACTATCAAACCAGCCCGAGTTGGCACTGGTGCCAGCTTGGGTCTGGGAGGCATCCTGCGTATCCTGGATTTTCAGGAGCCAACCTGCCACTCCCGGACACAGGCCCCCAAACATAAACTACGGCCATTTCCCCTGGTAAACAAAAGTCACAAGCCCTGGTTCCACATGGCAAATTGTAGGACTCCGTTGGCACTATCAAACCAGCCCGAGTTGCCACTGGTGCCAGCTTGGGTCTGGGAGGCATCCTGCGTATCGCGGATTTTCAGGAGCCAGCCGGCCACTCTTGGCCACAGGCCCCGAAACATATACACCGGCTGTTTCCTTGGGAAACAAAAGTCACCAGCCCCTTTCCCTGATGGCAGATTGTAGGACTCCGTTGGCACTATCAAACCAGCCCGAGTTGGCACTGGTGCCAGCTTGGGTCTGGGAGGCATCCTGCCTATCGCGGATTTTCAGGAGGCACCCGGCCACTCTGGGCCACAGGCCCCAAACATATTCCACGGGCCTTTCCCTCTGAAACAAAAGTCACCAGCCCCAGTTCCTGATGGCAGATTGTAGGACTCCGTTGGCACTATCAAACCAGCCCGAGTTGGCACTGGTGCCAGCTTGGGTCTGGGAGGCATCCTGCGTATCGCGGATTTTCAGGAGCCAACCTGCCACTCCGGGCCACAGGCCCCCAAACATAATCCACGGGCCTTTCCCTCTGAAACAAAAGTCACCAGCCCCTTTCCTGATGGCAGATTGTAGGACTCCGTTGGCACTATCAAACCAGCCCGAGTTGGCACTGGTGCCAGCTTGGGTCTGGGAGGCATCCTGCGTATCGCGGATTTTCAGGTGCCACCCGGCCACTCCGGGCCACAGGCCCCCAAACATATTCCACGGGCCTTTCCCTCTGAAACAAAAGTCACCAGCCCCAGTTCCTGATGGCAGATTGTAGGACTTTGTTGGCACTATCAAACCAGCCCGAGTTGGCACTGGTGCCAGCTTGGGTCTGGGAGGCATCCTGCGTATCGCGGATTTTCAGGAGCCAACCTGCCACTCCAGGCCACAGGCCCCCAAACATAATCCACGGGCTTTTCCCTCTGAAACAAAAGTCACCAGCCCCTTTCCCTGATGGCAGATTGTAGGACTCCGTTGGCACTATCAAACCAGCCCGAGTTGGCACTGGTGCCAGCTTGGGTCTGGGAGGCATCCTGCGTATCGCGGATTTTCAGGAGCCAGTCTGCTACTCTGGGCCACAGGCCCACAAACATATACACTGGCCGATTCCCTGGGAAACAAAAGTCAACATACCCAGTTCCTGATGGCAGATTGTAGGACTCCGTTGGCACTAACAAACCAGCCCGAGTTGGCACTGGTGCCAGCTTGGGTCTGGGAGGCATCCTGCGTATCGCGGATTTTCAGGAGCCAACCTGCCACTCTGGGCCACAGGCACCCAAACATAAACTCCGGCCCTTTCCCTGGGAAACAAAGGTCACCAGCCCTGGTTCCTGATGGCAGATTGTAGGACTCCGTTGGGACTATCAAACCAGCCCGAGTTGGCACTGGTGCCACGTAGGGTCTGGGAGGCATCCTGCGTATCGCCGATTTTCAGGAGCCAGCCGGCCACTCTTGGCCACAGGCCCCGAAACATATACACCGGCTGTTTCCTTGGGAAACAAAAGTCACCAGCCCCTTTCCCTGATGGCCGATTGTAGGACACCGTTGGCACTATCAAACCAGCCCGAGTTGGCACTGGTGCCAGCTTGGGTCTGGGAGGCATCCTGCGTATCGCGGATTTTCAGGAGGCACCCGGCCACTCTGGGCCACAGGCCCCCAAACATATTCCACGGGCCTTTCCCTCTGAAACAAAAGTCACCAGCCCCAGTTCCTGATGGCAGATTGTAGGACTCCGTTGGCACTAACAAACCAGCCCGAGTTGGCACTGGTGCCAGCTTGGGTCTGGGAGGCATCCTGCCTATCGCGGATTTTCAGGAGCCAACCTGCCACTCCAGGCCACAGGCCCCCAAACATATTCCACGGGCTGTTCCCTCTGAAACAAAAGTCACCAGCCCCTTTCCCTGATGGCAGATTGTAGGACTCCGTTGGCACTATCAAACCAGCCCGAGTTGGCACTGGTGCCAGCTTGGGTCTGGGAGGCATCCTGCGTATCGCGGATTTTCAGGAGCCAGTCTGCTACTCTGGGCCACAGGCCCCAAACATATTCACGGGCGATTCCCTGGGAAACAAAGTCACCAGCCCCAGTTCCTGATGGCAGATTGTAGGACTCCGTTGGCACTATCAAACCAGCCCGAGTTGGCACTGGTGCCAGCTTGGGTCTGGGAGGCATCCTGCGTATCGCGGATTTTCACGAGCCAGTCGGCCAGAGGCCCCAAACAAAATCTCCGGCCCGTTCCCTCTGAAACAAAACTCTCCAGCCCAGGTTTCTGATGGCAGATTGTAGGACTCCGTTGGCACTAACAAACCAGCCCGAGTTGGCACTGGTGCCAGCTTGGGTCTGGGAGGCATCCTGCGTATCCCGGATTTTCAGGAGCCAGTTGGCCAGAGGCCCCAA
>NW_022148151.1:0-41017 GCF_901933205.1 Camarhynchus parvulus
CAAAGTTTCCCAAGTTTTTGACCAGCTTTTCCTCACTTTTTCCTTAATTTTTTGCATTTTTCCTGATTTTTTTCCAATTTTTCCCCCCAATTTTTCCCTTTTTTTCCCTATTTTTTCCCCATTTTTTCCCAATGTTTCCCCATTTTTTGGCCACTTTTTCCTCACTTTCTCCTCAAATTTTCCCAATTTTTGTGCTTTTATTTTCTGATTTTTTCCCCTTTTTCCCCTAATTTTTCCCCAATATTTTACCCATTTTTCCCCAATTTTTCCCCATTTTCCCCCAAAGTTTCCCCATTTTTTGACCAGCTTTTCCTCACTTTTTCCTTAATTTTTTGCATTTTTTCTCATTTTTTTCCAATTTTTTCCCCCCATTTTCCCCCAATTTTTTCCCCACTTTTTCCCAATGTTTCCCCATTTTTGGCCACTTTTTCCTCACTTTCTCCTCAAATTTTCCCAATTTTCGTGCTTTTTTTCCTGATTTTTCTCTGGTTTTTTTCCCAATCTTTTCTTTTTTTCCCAAAATTTTTACTATTTTTTCCCAATTTTTCCCAATTTTCCCCAATTTTTTCCCATTTTTGGCCAGTTTTTCCTCAATTTTTCCTTTTTTTTTTTGCACTTTTTCTGATTTTGTTCTGATTTTTCCCAAAATTTTTACAATTTTTTCCCAATTTTTCTCCAAATTTTTTTAATTTTTCTCCGATTTTTGCCCATTTTTTCTTGAAATTTTCCCCAACTTTTTACCCATTTTCCCCCAATTTTTGCTCATTTTTCCTTTTTCTCCTGTTTCTTTTTTTCCCCCAAATTTTTTCCTTTTTTTTCCCATTTTTTCCCATTATCCCCTTTTTTCCCCAAATTTCTCCCATTTTCCCCCCAAAATTTTTAGCATTTTTTCCCATTTTTTGCCAAGTTTTGGTCAATTTTTGCAAATTTTTTCATTTTTCTCTTTTCTTTCCCATTTTATTCCCTTTTTCCCCCAATTTTTCCCAAAGTTTCCTCTTTTTTTCCTTAAATTTTTAATGCTTTTTACCAATTTTTTTCTTTTTTTCCCTGCAAATTTTCCCCATTTTTCCTCAATTTTTACTCAACTTTTTTCCTAATTTTTCCCAAAATTTTTACTATTTTTTTTATCATTTTCCCCAATTTTTCCCTGTTCTTTTTTCCTCATGTTTTCCTATTTTTATCCCAAATTTTTCACAATTTTCCCCCATTTTTGTCCATTTTCATTCCCATACTTTTCCCAATTTTTTCTCTTTTTTCCCTCCCCTTTCCCCTTAGTTTTTCCAATTTTTTCCCCATTTTTCTCCAATTTTTCCCCAATTTTTTCCCAGTTTTTTTCCCTTTTTTCCCCTTTTTCTCCCAGTTTTCCCCACCTTTTTCAACTATTTTTCCAAATTTTTCCATTTTTTTCACTAATTCTTTAAAACAAATTTTATCCAAATTTTCCCTGTTTTTTCCTCATTTCACCTCCAATTTTTCCTCACTTTTTCCCCATTTTCCCCCCAATTTTTTCCTCATTTTCCCCGATTTTTCCCCAATTTTTTGCCTTTTTTTCTCCATTTTTTGATAAATCTTTCTTAGTTCCAATTTTTTCCGTATTCTCACAATTCTTACAGCCAATTTAAGACCATTTTTCCCAATTTTGGGGTTTTTTTCCCCATTTTTGGGTGAACCGCAGCACCTGCACACTGCAAATTTTTATTTTGCCAATTTTTGGACAATTTCCCCCCAAAAAACCTCCCCAAAAATCATCAAAAATTAAAGCCCCAAAATCCTCCCCAAATTCCCAAATTTCCCCCCAAAATTCCCAAAAAACTTCTAAAAAAACCCCCAAAAAATCCCTAAAAATTCAACTAAAATCCAAAAAAATTCCCCCAAAAATCAAAGAAAACCCCCAAAAATTCCCCAAAACTCCCAAATGTTCCCTAAAATTCCCCCCAAAATCCCCACATTTCCCCCAAAATTCCCAATTTTTCCCCCAAATCCCAAATTTCCCACAATATCCCCAAATTTTCTCCCCGAACTCCCCAAAAATTCTGAGAAAAGTCAAATTATACTAAAAAAATCACCAAAATTTCCCAAAAAATTCCCGAAATTTTCCCACCCAAGAAATTCCCAAAAAATTCCCCCAAAATTTCCGGATTTTTCCTAAAATCCCCCCTCAAAAAAAACCCAAAATTCCCAGAAAATTCAAATAAAATAAAAAAAAATTCAAATAAAATACCAAAAAAACCCCAAAATTCCCAATTTTTTTCCAAAACTTCCCAATTTTCCCCCCAAATTCCCCCTAAAATTTCCCTAAATTGTTTAAAAAAAATTTCCCCCAAAATTCCCAAATGCCTCCCCAAATTCCCCCCAAAAAATCAAAATAAATTTTAAAAATTATCCCAAAATTCCCAAATTTTCCCCCTAAATTCCCCAAATCCCTAAAATTTCAAAAACTCCCCCAAGTTATCCCCAAAAATTCCCAAATTTTCCCAAGAAAATCCCCCCAAAAAACCCAAAATTTCCAATAAAATCCCCCAAAAAATGCTGAAAAAAAATTAAAATAAAACCTCAAAAATTCCCAATTTTTTTCCCAAAACTTTTGGAATTTCCTCCCAAAATTCTAAAATTCCCCCCCAAAAATTCCTCTCAAAATTCCCCAAATTTTCCCGCAAAATTCCTTCCAGAAATTCTCAAAAATTAAAAGAAAAAAAACCTAAAAAAGATCCCCAAAATTCTCAATTTTCCCCCCAAAACTCTGGGATTTTTCCCCAGAATTCCCCCTAAAATTTCCCCCTAAAATTCCCCTGAAAATTCCCCAAAAATTCCTCCCAAAAATCCCCAAATTTTCCCTAAACCCTCCCTAAAAAATCAACATAAATTTAAAAAATACGGAAAAAAATTCAAACAAAACCCAAAAAACCTCCCCAAAATTCCTTTTTTTCCCCCAAAATTCCCAAAAATTTTCAATTTTTTTCCTAAAGTTCTCAGAACTACCAAAAATTCCCAATTTTTTTCCCCAAATTCCCAAAATTCCCCGAATTTCCCCCAAATTTTGGACTCACGTGCGAGCCCCCGGCCGGGGGGCCGGGCCAAGGCCAGGTGACGTAATGGGGGGGCGGGGCCAAGCGTGACTTTGCTGCCCTGGAGCTGCAGCGTCAGAGGGGGCGGGGCCGAGGCCGCGGGGGGCGTGGCCACGGCAGCAGGTGGGAGGGGCGAGGTTTTGGCCACGCCCCCCGGCGGGGAGGGGCGGTGCTGGGCCAGGGCGGCCAGTTGGCCGAGGCTGACGACTTCTCCCGCTGGAATTTTGGGGGAAAAAAAGGAAATTTTGGGCAATTCGGGGATTGAAAATTAGGATGACGGTGGGGGAGGGGTGGGGGAGGAGTTCCCAGGAAAATCCCCCCAAAAAATCCCGGGTTAATTATGCAAATGAAGGCCTAATTAGGGCGGTAATAAAGTGAATTTGAGGGATTTTTTGGGGAGGTTTGGGGGGGATTTTGGGGGGAAAAAAGGAAATTTTGAGCAATTTGGGAAATTAAAAATTGGTAGTGGGGGTGGGGGGGAGAGGGGGGAAGGGTTCCTGGAAAAAATCTGGTGGTGATTATGCAAATTAGGGGCTAATTAGCATGAAAATAAGAGGCTTCCTATAGAAATTCACAGTTCATGGAAGGACTTTGAGAGGATTTATGCAAATGAGATGCTAATGAGGACTGTGGTGATGCAAATGAGGTGCTAATGAGATGCTTGAAAAGGATTGGGGAGGTTATGCAAATAAATGTTAATGAATAAACTCATGCAAATAAGATGCTAATTAAATCCAGGATTAGATACTTCAAAGGCGTGTTGGTGAACCTATGCAAATTAGATGCTAATGACAAGCACTGTTATGGAAATTAGGTGTTCTATAGGCATTTTAGGGCACCCATGCAAATCAGATGCTAATAAGCATATGCAATTATGCAAATTAGGTGTTAACAAATAGGATGAAACTTTTTAATTGGGGCTTTGAGAAATTTATGCAAATAACATGCTAATGAGAAATAGTGAGGATGTCTGGAAAGGTTTTGAAGCCGTCAACATTATGCAAATAAGATGCTAATGTACTAAAGAGCTATGGGTGTGGTCAAGCTTTTAAAAGGGTTCTAGGAGCTGTATGCAAATTAGATGCTAATGAAGAACATTTGTATGTAAGCAATATGTTAATTATGAACGTGGCTACAGTCTTTAAAAGGTTTTTTGAAATTCCTATTCAAATGAGATGCTAATGAGAAGGGAAAGAGGGGAGAGGGCATTCCTGAAATAATCCCTGGGTAATTATGCAAATTAGGGGCTAATTAGGGGGATAATCAGGTTGGTAATGAGATGTTAATGACAAACACCATTATGCAAATTAGATACTAGCACGTGCTTAATCCTTTTAGGGCTTATGCAAATCAGGCGCTAATGAGCACAGTTATGCAAATTAGGCACTAATAAGAAGCACTGTTGTCTCCTTTAAAGGAAAGGAATTTATGCAAATGAGATGTAAATGAAAAAAGAGTTTGGCGAAGAGGTTTGAGAAGGATTGGGGGGAAATTTTGAGGAAATTTGGGCCAATTTTGGGAAAAAATTCTTAGAACTGTTTTAGGGATTGGGAACGCTTTTAAAGGGTGTCCATGCAAATGAGATGCAAATGACATGCAAATAAAAAGTGACTTTTGGGAAGGGGTTTGAGAAGGGTTTGGAGAAAATTTTGATGAAATTTGCGGGAATTTAAGGAAAAAAATTCAGAATTATTTTAGGGATCGGGAAAGTGTGAAAAGAGCATCCATGCAAATGAGATGCAAATGAGATGCAAATGAGAAGCAAATGAGGAAAGGGAAAATCAACAGGAAGTTTTGAGCGGATTTGAGACAAATTTTGGTGAAATTAAGGAAAAATTTACGTAATTATTTTAGGGTTTGAGAGACCTTGAAATGACTGCTCATGCAAATGAGATGCAAATGAGACTCAAATTAAAAGCGATTTTTGGGAAGGGGTTTGAGAAGGATTTGTGTGAAATTTCTAGGAAATTTGGGGCAATTTTGGGAAAAATTCTTAAAATTGTTTTAGGAAGTAGGAAAGTTTGAGAAGAGCATTCATGCAAATGAGATGCAAAGGAGGGGGCGTGGCTTACAGGGCAGCCGGGCCTGCATGTCCGGGGCCAGCAGGAGCCGCTGGGGCAGCGCGAAGGTGGCCACGCCCCCCACGGGAGGGGGCGGGGCCGGCCCCGCCCCTTTGCCCATATTCGGGGTGGGCGTGGCCACGGGGGCGGGGCCTCCCGCCGGAGTGGGCGTGGCCAAGGAAGCAGCCGGGAGAGCTGTGGGGGATAAACCAATTAGGCCACGCCCGCTTCATTTAAATATCTATCTCTGCCCCAATTAGGCCCCACCCACCATCTTCAACCCTCCTAATTAAACCACACCTAATTAAGCCCCGCCCACGAACTCCACCTAATGAAGCCCCACCCCTTCCTAATTAAGCCCCGCCCACAAACTCCACCCAATTAAGCTCCGCCCCCAATTAAGCCTCAGCTGTTAGGCCCCACTATTAATTAACACCCCACCCCTAATTAATCCCCATTAATTAACCCCACTCTAATTGACTCCTTTTCCTTAATTAAACCCAGCCCCCCAACTAAAACCCACTCCTAATTAAGCCCATCCAAATTAACCCCCACCTAATTAACTCTAATTAATCTCCATCCCTAACTAATGTCACCCCAATTAACCCCACTGCTAATTACCGCTTACTCCTAATTAACCCTCATCCAATTAACCCCAAGTTCTAATTAACTCCCATACTAAATAACTCCACCCCTAATTAACTGCCCCAATTAATCCCCACTCTTAATCAACCTCGTACCCCAATTAACCCCAATTCTAATTAATGCCCACCCCTAATTAATCCTCGCTCAATTAATCCCTCGCCTCAATTAACGCTCAACCCCAATTAACCCATCCCTAATTAAGTAACACCTGCCTCTAATTAACCCGCCCCTAATTAACCCCAGCCCTAATTAACCAAATCTAATAAACCCCCGGCCTCAATTAACTAATTAACTCTTAATTAATTAATTCCACACATAATTAATTAACCCAACCCCTAATTAGCCCCCTACCCTAATTAATTAACCCCACCCCTAATTAATTAACCCAACTCCAATTAATGAATCAATTAATTAAGCCCTGCCCCTCACCATGTGCGGGCCCTCCGGGGGGCGGAGCCAGCAGAGTGGGCGTGGCTCTGGGCGGGGCCAGCGCCAATCCCAGCCCCAGGTTAAGCCCCGCCCCTTGCGTCGTCACCAAGGGGGCGGGGCCAGCGCTGGGGGCGTGGCTTAGGGTGACGAGAGGCGGCGCTTGTACCAGCAAAGGGGCGGGGCTGGCGCGGTGAGGGCGGGGCTTGGCGCGGAGGGGGCGGGGCTCGGCGAGGCCACGCCCCCGGGGGCGGGGCGAGGGGCGGGGAGGAGCAGAACCGCCCGAGGCTC
The DNA here is from genome assembly GCF_901933205.1 of Camarhynchus parvulus. Lineage (NCBI taxonomy): Eukaryota > Metazoa > Chordata > Aves > Passeriformes > Thraupidae > Camarhynchus > Camarhynchus parvulus. The sequence goes on from NW_022148151.1 coordinate 6,488, forward strand.
CGCCTTCGGCACCGGCTGCAGCATCCTGGGGAAAGGGGCGGGGTCAGGCCGGGGACACGCCCATGGGTGTGGCCAAATATGGGCGGGGACACGCCCACGGGTGCGCCCAGGTGTCCCCAAACCCCCAATTTTCCCCGATTTCCCCCAATTTTCACCAATTTTCCCCCAATTTTTACCGATTTCCCCCAGTTTTCACCAATTTTCCTCCAATTTTCACCGATTTCCACCAATTTTCACCAATTTCCCGCAATTTTCACCGATTTCCCCCAATTTTCACTGATTTCCCACCAATTTCCCCCAATTTTCACCGATTTCCCCCCAATTTTTCCCCAATTTCCCCCAATTTTCCCCGAATTCCCCCAATTTTCCCCAATTTTTCCCGATTTCCCCCAATTTTCACCAATTTCCCGCAATTTTCACCGATTTCCCCCAATTTTCCCCAATTTCCCCCCAATTTCCCCCAATTTCCCCCAATTTCCCCCAATTTTCCCCAATTTTCCCCAATTTTCCTCGATTTCCCCCAAGTTTCCCCAATTTTCCCCAATTTTTCCCCAATTTCCCCCAATTTCCCCCAATTTTTCCCCGATTTCCCCCCAATTTTCCCCGATTTTCCCCCAATTTCCCCAATTTCCCCCAATTTCCCCCAATTTTCCCCAATTTCCCCCCAATTTTCCCCAATTTCCCCCAATTTTCCCCGATTTTCCCGATTTCCCCCAATTTTCCCTGATTTCCCCCAATTTTCCTCAAGTTCCCCCAATTTCCCCCGATTTTCCCCAATTTTCCCCAATTTCCCCCCAATTCTCACCAATTTTCCCCCAATTTTCCCCGATTCCCCCCAATTTCCCCCAATTTCCCCCGATTTCCCCCGATTTCCCCAATTTCCCCCAATTCCCCCCAATTTTCCCCGATTCCCCCCAATTTCCCCATTCCCCAATTTTTCCCGATTTTTCCCCAATTTTCCCCAATTTCCCCCAATTTCCCCCAATTTTCCCCAATTCTCCCCGATTTCCCCCCAATTTTCCCCAATTTCCCCCAATTTCCCCAATTCCCCCAATTTCCCCCAATTTTCCCCGATTCCCCCCAATTTTCCTCGATTTTCCCCAATTTTCCCCGATTTTCCCCGATTCCCCCCAATTTCCCCCCATTTTCCCCAATTTTTCCCGATTTCCCCCCAATTTTCCCCAATTTCCCCCAATTTCCCCCAATTTCCCCAATTTTCCCCCAATTTCCCCCAATTTTCCCCAATTTTCAATTTTCCCCCCAATTTTCCCCAATTTCCCCCAATTTTCCCTCATTTCCCCCATTTTTCCCCAATTTTCCCCAATTTCCCCAATTTTCCCAATTTCCCCCCCAATTTCCCCAATTTCCCCAATTTCCCAATTTTCCCCAATTTCCCCCAATTTCCCCCCCCCCATTTTCCCCAATTTCCCCAATTTTCCCCAATTTTCCCAATTTCCCCCAATTTCCCCCAATTTCCCCAATTTCCCCCAATTTCCCCCCAATTTTCCCCAATTTTCCTCAATTTCCCCCAATTTCCCCCAATTTTCCCCAATTTTCCCCAATTTCCCCCCAATTTCCCCCCAATTTTCCCCAATTTCCCCCAATTTCCCCGAATTTCCCCCAATTTTCCCGATTTTCCCCAATTTCCCCAATTTTCCCGAATTTCCCCAATTTCCCCGAATTTCCCCAATTTTCCCCGAATTTCCCCAATTTTCCCTGATTTTCCCCAATTTTCCCCAATTTCCCCCAATTTCCCCCGATTTTCCCCAATTTTCAATTTCCCCAATCCCCACCAATTTTCCCCAATGCTTCCCCCCAATTTCCCCCAATTCCCCGATTTCCCCCATTTCCCCAATTTTCCCCAATTCTTCCCCAATTCACCCCCATTCCCCCTAGATTTTTCCCCACATTTTCCCCAATTTTCCCCCAATTCTCCCAATTTCCCAATTTTCCCCAATTTCCCCAATTTTCCCCCCAATTTTCCCCCAATTTCCCCCAATTTTCCCCAATTTCCCCCAATTTTCCCGATTTTCCCCAACTTCTCCTTTTCCCCAATTTTCCCAATTTTTTTCCCCCAATTTTCCCCAATTTCCCCAATTTCCCCCAATTTTCCCCAATTTCCCCAATTTTCCCCAATTTTCCCCAATTTTCCCTGTTTTTCCCAATTTCCCCCAATTTTCCCTGATTTCCCCAATTTTCCTTTTCCCCAATTTCCCCAATTTTCCCCAATTTTCCCCCAATTTCCCCCAATTTCCCCCAATTTTCCCTGTTTCCCCCAATTTTCCCCATTTCCCCCAATTTTCCCCATTTTCCCCAATTTTCCCCAATTTCCCCAATTTCCCCCAATTTCCCCAATTCTCCCGATTTCCCCCAATTTTCCCCATTTCCCCCAATTTCCCCAATTTCCCCAATTTCCCCAATTTTCCCGATTCCCCAATTTTCCCCCTTTTTCCCCAATTTTCTTCCTTTTTCCCCAATTTTCCCCAATTTCCCCCCATTTTCCCCCAATTTTTTCCCCCAATTTTCCCCAATTTCCCCAATTTCCCCCAATTTCCCATTTTTCCCCCCAATTTTTCGATTCCCCAATTTTTCCCAATTTTCCCCCAATTTTCCTCGATTTCCCCAATTTTCCCCAATTTCCCCCAATTTCCCCAATTTCCCCAATTTTCCCCAATTTCCCCAATTTTCCCCAATTTCCCCCAATTTTTTCCCAATTTCCCCCAATTTCCCCCCTAATTTCCCCCAATTTTCCCCGATTCCCCCCCAATTTTCCCCAATTTCCCCCTAATTTTCCCCGATTTGCCCTAATTTTCCCTAATTTCCCCCAATTTTCCTCAAGTTCCCCCAATTTTCCCCAATTTTTCCCGATTTCCCCCAATTTTCCCCAATTTTCCCAATTTCCCCTGATTTTCCCCGATTTCCCCCAATTTTCCCAATTTCCCCCAATTTTCCCCGATTTTCCCCAATTTCCCCAATTTTCCCCAATTTTCCCCCAATTTCCCCCATTTTCCCCAATTTCCCCCAATTTCCCCCAATTTCCCCCAATTTCCCCAATTTCCCCCCAATTTTTCCCCAATTTCCCCAATTTTCACCCCAATTTCCCCAATTTTCCCCAATTTTCCCCAATTCTCCCCCAATTTCCCCCAATTTTCCCCAATTTTTCAATTTTCCTCAAGTTCCCCCAATTTTCCCCAATTTTTCCCCCCCAATTTGCCCCAATTCCCCCCGATTGTCGCCCTTTCTCCCGCCAGGTTGGCGCTGCAGCTGCTCGCCCTGTTCACCTTCATGCAGGTTTGGGGGCTGGGGTCGGGGGCGGCGGCCACGTCCTCCAGGAGGCGCCGGGACCGAAGCGGCAGGAACCAATCGGCCGCGTAGCGCGACAGGTGCGCCTCCAGCGACACCAGCTCGAACGGGGACAGGTCCACCTGCTGCGGGGCACACCTGGACACACCTGGGACACCTGTGTGACACCTGACACACCTGAGTGACACCCGAGTGCCACGCCATGGACAGGGGCTCAGGGACACCTGGGTGACACTGACATCACCTGCGGGGGGAGGACGACACACCTGTGACACACCTGTGACACACCTGGGTGACCGGAGTGACACCTGACACACCTGAGTGACACCTGAGTGACACCTGACACACCTGAGTGACACCTGACTGATCTCTTACACACCTGTGACACCTGACACACCTGAGTGACACCTGACTGATCTCTGACACACCTGAGTGACACCTGACACACCTGGACCCAGCCCTGATACACCTGAGTGACACCTGAGTGACACCTGAGTAACACCTGACACACCTGAGTGACACCTGAGTGACACCTGACACACCTGAGTGACACCTGAATGACACCTGAGTGATCTCTGACATACCTGACTGACACCTGAGCGACACCTGAGACACTTGACACACCTTAGCGACACCTGAGTCACACCTGAGTGACACCTGAGTGACACCTGAGTGACACCTGACACACCTGACTGACACCTGAGCGACACCTGAGTCACACCTGAACCGCACCTGAGTCACCACCTGCTGCTCCAAAATATCTCCAGGTGTGTCTCAGCCATACCCAGGTGTGTCTCACCTGCCCCAGGTCACTCTCACTGGTTTCGTGTTTGTCTCACCTGCCCCAGGTGTGTCTCACCTGTGTCCCACCATCCTCAGGTGTGTCTCACCTGTCCAGGTGTATCTCTCTCACCTGTACCTCACATGTCCCACCCAAAAGGGGCGTGTCTCACCTGTCCCAGGTGTGTGTGTCTCCCCTGGGAAGGGTGTGTCTCTCTCACCTGTCCCAGGTGTGTCTCACCTGTCCCAGGTGTGCATCTTACCTGTCCCAACTGTATCCCACCTGCCCCAGGTGTGCCTCACCTGTACCCCACCCATCCCCAGGTGTGTCTCACCTGTCCCAAGTGTGTGTCTTACCTGTCCCAACTGTATCCCACCTGTCCCAGGTGTGTATCTTACCTGTCCCAACTGTATCTCACCTATGTCAGCTGTGTCTCACCCGTCCCAGGTGTGTATCTCACCTGTCCCAGGTGTGTATCTCACCTCAGGTGTGTCTCACCTGTCCCAGGTGTGTCTCACCTGTACCCCACCCATCCCCAGGTGTGTGTCCCACCTGTCCACCTGGATCTCTCTCACCTGTATCTCACCTGTCCCACCCAAAAGGGGCGTGTCTCACCCAAAAGGGGCGTGTCTCACCTGTCTCAGGGGCGTGTCTCACCCAAAAGGGGCGTGTCTCACCCAAAAGGGGCGTGTCTCACCCGTCTCAGGGGCGTGTCTCACCCGTCTCAGGGGCGTGTCTCACCCAAAAGGGGCGTGTCTCACCTGTCTCAGGGGCGTGTCTCACCCAAAAGGGGCGTGTCTCACCCGTCTCAGGGGCGTGTCTCACCTGTCTCAGGGGCGTGTCTCACCTGTTTCAGGGGCGTGTCTCACCTGTCTCAGGGGTGTGTCTCACCTGTCTCAGGGGCGTGTCTCACCCCAAAAGGGGCGTGTCTCACCCAAAAGGGGCGTGTCTCACCTGTCTCAGGGGCGTGTCTCACCTGTTCCAGGGGCGTGTCTCACCTGTACTCGGGGGCGTGTCTCACCTGCCTCAGGGACGTGTCTCACCTGTCTCAGGGGCGTGTCTCACCTGTCTCACGGGCGTGTCTCACCTGTCTCAGGGGCGTGTCTCACCCAAAAGGGGCGTGTCTCACCCGTCTCAGGGGCGTGTCTCACCTGGTTCAGGGACGTGTCTCACCTGTCTCAGGGGCGTGTCTCACCCAAAGGGGCGTGTCTCACCTGGTTCAGGGACGTGTCTCACCTGTCTCAGGGGCGTGTCTCACCTGTCTCAGGGGCGTGTCTCACCTGTTTCAGGGGCGTGTCTCACCTGTCTCAGGAGCGTGTCTCACCTGTTTCGGGGGGGCTGACCTGATTCGGGGCTTGCACACCTGCAGGGGGGCACCGTGCTCAACCTGGGTCGGGGCGTGTCTCACCTGGGCTCACCTGAGTCTCACGTGGGCTATCTCACTGTAACGTTGGGGAGTGTCTCACCGTCTCAGGGCGGGCTCACTGTGCAGGGGCGTGTCTCACCTGTCACCGGACGGTCTCACCAGGTTCAGGGGGTTACGGGGGACACCACTTCTAGGGGCGTCTCACCCAAAAGGGTTTGGGGGGTTTCACCTGATTTAGGGGGTTTCACGGGGTCTCAGGGGGGCGGTCTCACCCAAAAGGGGGGTGTCTCACCTGTCTCAGGGGTGTCTCACCTGTCTCAGCGTGGTCTCACCTGTCTCACCGGGAAATTTGGGAGTATTTGAAATGGATTTTGGGGAGGAATTTGGGGCTCTAGGGGTCTTGGGGCTGTCTCACCTGGGGCACCTGGGGTACCTGGGCTCACCGAGGACACCGGGCGGGGGGCCGAGGCAGACACGTGAGACCAGCGGGGACGCTACGGGTTCGGGGCTCACGTGCAGAATGGGGTGGGAATTTGGCGGCACACCTGGCGTTATGCGCGCTCATAAAGGGAATTCGGGGGCAGCGTGGCTTTGGGGTTGACAAGGTGGGGCGGGGTTACCTGGGGGCACCTGGAGCGCACCTGGGCACACCTGGGCTCACCTGGAGCTCACCTGGAGCTCACCCGAGAGATTTGGGAGGGATTTGAAATGGAATTTTGGGGATTGAAAAGGGAAATTTGGGGCTCCAGGTGCTGAAATTGGGGTGGGAAATTCACCTGGGCTCACCTGGGCTCACCTGGAACTCACCGAAGAATTTGGGAGGGATTTGAAATGGAATTTTGGGGGATTTAAAAGGGGAAATTTGGGGATTTTGGGGCTCTAGGTGCCAAATTGGGGTGGGAAAATCACCTGAGATCACCTGAGCTGACCTGGGGGTCACCTGAGCTCACCCAAGAAATTTGGGAGGGATTTGAAATGGAATTTTGGGGATTTAAAGGGCAAATTTGGGGCTCCAGGTGCTGGATTTGGGGTGGGGAATTCACCTGGGCTCACCTGGGCTCACCTGGGGGTCACCTGAGCTCACCCGAGAGATTTGGGAGGGATTTGAAATGGAATTTTGGGGATTGAAAAGGGAAATTTGGGGCTCCAGGTGCTGAAATCGGGGTGGGAAATTCACCTGGGCTCACCTGGGCTCACCTGGGGGTCACCTGGAACTCACCCAAGAAATTTGGGAGGGATTTGAAATGGAATTTTGGGGATTGAAAAGGGAAATTTGGGACTCCAGCGTGGCCTTGGTGCTGCCAACGGGGGCGGGGTTACCTGGGGGCACCTGGGCGCACCTGGGCTCACCTGAGCTCACCTGGGAAAATTAAAGGTTTTTAAAAAATTTGGGGATTTTGGGGCTCCAGGTGCGAAAATTGGGGTGGGGGAGCACACCTGAGCTCACCCAAGAAATTTGGGAGGGATTTGAAATGGAATTTTGGGGATTTAAAAGGGAAATTTGGGGCTCCAGTGTGGCACTTAACTGGGCACACCTGGGGCTCACCTGAGCACACCTGGAACTCACCTGAGAGATTTGGGAGGGATTTGAAATGGAATTTGGGGGGGGATTTAAAGGGGAAATTGGGGATTTTGGGGCTCCAGGTGCCGAAATTGGGGTGGGAAATTCACCTGAGCTCACCTGAGTACACCTGAGCTCACCTGAGATCACCTGGAGCTCACCCGAGAGATTTGGGAGGGATTTGAAATGGAATTTTGGGGATTGAAAAGGGAAATTTGGGGCTCCAGGTGCTGAAATTGGGGTGGGAAATTCACCTGGGCACACCTGGGCTCACCTGGGCTCACCTGGAGCTCACCCAAGAAATTTGGGGGAATTTGGGGGACGATTTAAAGGGGAAATTTGGGGATTTTGGGGCTCCAGGTGCCGAAATTGGGGTGGGAAAATCACCTGAGATCACCTGGGCTCACCTGAGAGATTTGGGAGGGATTTGGAAGGGAATTTTTGGGGGATTTAAAGAGGAAATTTGGGGGGGTCCAGGTGCCAAAAACAGGACAGAGAAGTCACCTGAGCTCACCTGGGCACACCTGGAACTCACCTGAGAAATTTGGGGGGAATTTGGGAGGGATTGGAAAGAGACTTTGGGGATTTAAAGGGGAAATTTGGGGATTTTGGGGCTCCAGGTGCTGGAATTGGGGTGGGAAAGTCACCTGGGGCTTACCTGAGCTCACCTGGGTAAATTTGGGCACAATTTGATAAAATTTGGGCAGAATTTCATGGGAAAACTTGGGATTTTTTCACCCCCAGGTGTGCCCAGGTGTGCCCCCTCACCTGGCCTGGCCCATGACGTCATCACAGACCCAAAAAAGGTGAATTTGGGGTGGAGTTTGGGTTGAATTTGGGCAGAATTTGATGAAATTTGGGCAGAATTTACCGGGAATTTCGGGATTTCTTTGCCCCCAGGTGTGCCCAGGTGTGCCCCCCTCACCTGGCCTGGCCCATGACGTCATCACAGACCCAAAAAAGGTGAATTTGGGGTGAATTTCAGGTTGAATTTGGGCACAATTTGATCAAATTTGGGCAGAACTCACTGGGAATTTCGGGATTTTTTTGCCCCCAGGTGTGCCCAGGTGTGCCCCCCTCACCTGGCCTGTCCCATGACGTCATCAAAGACCCAAAAAAGGTGAATTTGGGGTGGAGTTTGGGGTGAATTTGGGCACAATTTGATCAAATTTGGGCAGAATTCACTGGGAATTTCGGGATTTTTTCGCCCCCAGGTGTGCCCAGGTGTGCCCCCCTCACCTGGCCTGGCCCATGAAGGAACCTCTGGTGCTTGGACAGGTAAATTCGGGCACAATTTGATGAAATTTGGGCAGAAATGAATAAAATTCGGGCAGAATTTGATGAAATTTGGGCAGAATTCACTGGGCATCTGCAGGTGTCCCAGGTGTGCCCCCCTCACCTGGCGGGGCAGAAGGGGAGAGGGCTGGCCCATGAAGGGGACAGGCGGCACCTGAGCACGTGCTCGTACTTCTTGGGCATCTGCTTCTCCACGTCCACCTTGAGCCGGCGCAGCAGGAACGGCGCGGGCACACACACCTGGTCAGGTGAGGCACAGGTGTGCTCAAAACCCCTCAGGTGTGTTCCCGGTGTGTTTAACCCCTCCCAGGTGTGTCCCAGGTGTGCCCAGGTGTGTCCAGGTGGGTCCCAGGCGCGCCCAGGTGTGTCCAGGTGCATCCCCATAGATCCCAAGTGTGTCTCTGTGTGCCCCAGGTGTTCCCAGGTGTGTCCAGGTGTGTCCAGGTGTGCCCCAGCTGTGCCCCAGGTGCGCCCAGGTGTGTCCAGGTGCATCCCCATAGATCCCAAGTGTGTCTCTGTGTGCCCCAGGTGTTCCCAGGTGTGCCCAGGTATGTCCCAGGTGTGCCCAGGTGTGCCCCAGGTGTGCCCCAGGTGTGTCCCAGGTGGGCTGCAGTGTGTCCAGGTGTGTCCCACGTGTGTTCCTAATGGCCCAGGTGTGCCCAGGTGTGCCCCAGGTGTGCCCAGGTGTGTCCATGCGTGTCTTAGGTGTGCCCAGGTGTGTCTGTGTGTGTCTTAGGTGCGTCCAGGTGTATCCCAGGTGGGCTGCGGTGTGTCCAGGCGTGTCCCACGTGTGTTCCTAACATCCCAGGTGTCCCCAGGTGTGTTTACCTGTCCCCAGGTGTACCTTATGCAATCTCTTGACGAGGCTCTCGTTGTACTCCTGGCTGCCCTCGATCATGCCCGTCAGCGGGCTGTGGAACCCAGGTGTGTCCCAGGTGTGTCCCAGTGTAACACAGGTGTATATATCCATACCCAGGTGTGCCCAGGTGTGTTTACCTGTCCCCAGGTGCGCCCAGGTGCGTTACCTTGTGCAGTCTCTTGACGAGGCTCTCGTTGTACTCCTGGCTGCCCTCGATCATGCCCGTCAGCGGGCTGCGGAACCCAGGTGTGTCCCAGGTGTGTCCCAGGTGCATGTACCCATACCCAGGTGTGTCCTATGTCTCCCAGTGTAACACAGGTGTGTTTACCTGTCCCCAGGTGTGCCCAGGTGCGTTACCTTGTGCAGTCTCTTCACCAGGCTCTCGTTGTACTCCTGGCTGCCCTCGATCATGCCCGTCAGCGGGTTGTGGAACCCAGGTGTGTCCCAGGTGTCCCAGTGTAACACAGGTGTATGTACCCATACCCAGGTGTCCCCAGGTGCGTTACCTTGTGCAGTCTCTTGACGAGGCTCTCGTTGCACTCCTGGCTGCCCTCAATCATGCCCGTCAGCGGGCTGTGGAACCCAGGTGTGTCCCAGGTGTATCCCAGTGTAACACAGGTGTATATATCCATACCCAGGTGTGTTTACCTGTCCCCAGGTGTACCTTGTGCAGCCGTTTGACGAGGCTCTCGTTGTACTCCTGGCTGCCCTCGATCATGCCCGTCAGCGGGTTGTGGAACCACTCGCGGAACTCGCGGTGCGACTGGAACACGCTGGGCATGAGGAAGTGCATGAGCGACCAGAGCTCCATCAGCGAGTTCTGCAGCGGCGTACCTGTCAGCAGCAGCCGCCGCTGGCTGCGGGGACACAGGTGACACACAGGTGAGGCAGGTACGGACAGGTACGGATACGTACAGACGGCTAACCCAGGGGAACAGCCCCAGGAACAGCCCCAGGTGAGCTCCAGGTGTTCTCCTGCACCGTGTGCTCAGAGATCGATCTGCACAGGTGAGAGACAGGTACAGACAGGTCAGGACAGGTAAGGACAGGTATGGACAGGTACAGACAAGTATGGGCAGGTGAGGACAGGGAACAGAGGGGAACAGCCCCAGGAACAGCCCCAGGTGAGCTCCAGGTGTTCTCCTCCACTGTGACCAGGCTGAGAAGGGAGACAGGTGAGACACAGGTGAGACACAGGTGAGACACAGGTGAGACAGGTAAGGACAGTTAAACACAAGTACAGATAGGTACAGACAGGTAACACCTGAAAACAGCCCCAGGTGACCCAGGGGAACAGCTCCAGGAACAGCCCCAGGTGAGCTCCAGGTGCTCTCCTGCACTGTGATCAGGCTGGACAAGTGAGACAGGTGAGACACAGATACAGACACGTACAGACAGGTAAGAACAAGTGAGACACAGGTGAGACACAGGTGAGACCATAGGTAACACCAGGGGAACAGCCCCAGGTGAGCTCCAGGTGTTCTCCTGCACCGTGTGCTCGATGATCAGCCTGGACAGGTGAGACACAGACAGGTACAGACAGGTATGGAGAGGTGAGGGACCAGAGCTCCGCAGGGGCGTACCTGTCAGCAGCAGCCGCTGCTGGCCGCAGGGGAGACAGGTGAGTGAGACACGTAAGGACAGGTATGGACAGGTAAGGACAGGTATGGACAAGGAACAGCCCAGGTAATGCACAGGTAACACACCCAGCCTGTCACTAGCAGCTGCCGCTGGCTGCAGGAGACACAGGTGAGACAGGTGAGTGAGACAGGTGAGTGAGACAGGTATGGACAGGTATGGACAGGGAACAGCCCAGGTAACGCACAGGTAACACCAGGGAACAGCCCCAGCCTGAGAGCAGCAGCCGCCGCTGGCTGCGGGAACACAGGTGAGACACAGGTGAGGCAGGTACGGACAGGTACAGATACGCACAGACAGGTAACACCTGGGAACAGCCCCAGGAACAGCCCCAGGTGAGCTCCAGGTGTTCTGCTCCACCATGATCAGCCTGACAGGTATGGACAGGTAAGACACAGGTAAGGACGGCTACAGCCAGATAAGGACAGGTAAGGACATGTGAAGACAGGTAAGGGCAGGTGAGCACAGGCACGGACACATAAGAACAGCTCTGGACAGGTAAGGACAGGTATGGACAAGTAAGGGCAGGTGAGCACAGGTCTGGACAGGTATGGACAGGTGAGTACAGGTAAGGACAGGTGAGCACAGGCATGGACAGATGAGAAAGGTACAGGCAGGTAAGGACAGGTAAGGACAGGTAAAGACAGGTACTGTCAGGTACAGGCAGGTATGGGAAAGTATAGACAGGTAAGGACACATACGGGCAGGTATGGACAGGTATAGACAGGTAAGGACAGGTAAGGACAGGTACGGACAGGTACAGACAAATACGGACAGGTAAGGACAAGTAAGGACAGGTGAGCAGAGCTAAGGACAGGTACGGACAGGTACGGGCAGGTACAGACAGGTGAGCCCAGGTAAGGACAGGTACAGACACGTATGGGCAGGTAAGGACAAGTGAACCCAGGTAAGGACAAGTAAGGACAGGTGAGCCCAGGCAAGGACAGGTAAGGACAGGTATAGACAGGTACAGAGAAGTACGGACATATAAGGAGAGGTGAGGACAGGTGAGGAGAGGTAAGGACAGGTAAGGACAGGTACAGGCAGGTAAGGACAGGTGAGCCCAGGTAAGGACAAGTACAGGCAGGTATGGACAGGTAAGGACAAGTGAGCACAGGTAAGCCCAGGTGAGAACAGGCCTGGGTAGGTATGAACAGGTGAGCCCATGTACAGACAGGTACAGACAGGTACGGACAGGTAAGGACAGGTGAGCACAGGTACGGACAGGTAAGCCCAGGTACGGGCAAGTAAGGACAAGTACGGACAAGTACAGGCAGGTAAGGACGAGTGAGCACAGGTACAGACAGGTACGGGCAGGTATGAACAGGTGAGCCCAGGCAAGGACAGGTGAGCACAGGTACAGACAGGTACGAACCGGTGAGCCCAGGTGAGCACAGGCCCGGGCAGGTACGAACAGGTAAGGACAGGTGAGCCCAGGTGAGCCCAGGTATGGACAGGTAAGGACAGGTACAGACAGGTGAGCCCAGGTATGGACAGGTGAGCACAGGCCCGGGCAGGTACGAACAGGAAGGACAGGTGAGCCCAGGTGAGCACAGGTGAGTAGAAGTATGGACAGGTAGAACAGGTGAGCCCAGGTATGGACAGGTATGAACAGGTAAGGGCAGGTGAGCCCAGGTGAGCACAGGTATGGACAGGTACGAACAGATACGAACAGGTGAGCCCAGGTGAGCACAGGTGAGTACAAGTACAGACAGGTAAGGGCAGGTGAACCCAGGTGAGCACAGGCCCGGGCGGGTGAGCACAGGTGAGCCCAGGTAAGAACAGGTATGGACAGGTATGGACAGGTAGAGCACAGGTGAGCCCAGGTGAGCCCAGGTGAGCACAGGCGCGGACAGGTGAGCACAGGTGAGCACAGGTACGGGACAGGTGAGCACAGGTGAGCACAGGTGAGTAGAGGTACGGACAGGCAAGCACAGGTATGGACAAACAAGGACAGGTAAGGACAGGCAGGGACAGATGGACAGGTGAGCACAGGTACGGACAGGTGAACACAGGTAAGAACAGGTATGGCCAGGTACGGACAGGTAAGGGCAGGTGAGCCCAGGTAAGAATATGGACAGGTAAGGACAAGTACAGACAAGTGAGCCCAGGTGAGCCCAGGTGAGCCCAGGCGCGGGCAGGTGAGCCCAGGTAAGGACACGTATGGACAGGTAAGGACAGGTACGGACAAGTGAGCCCAGGTGAGCACAGGTAAGAACAAGTAAGGACAGGTAAGGACAGGTACAGACAAATGAGCCCAGGTGAGCCCAGGTGAGCCCAGGTGAGCACAGGCGCGGGCAGGTGAGCACAGGCGGGCAGGTGAGCACAGGTACGGACAGGTAGGACAGGTACGGACAAGTAAGGACAGATACAGACAGGTGAGCCCAGGTGAGCCCAAGTAAGAACAGGTATGGACAGGTAAGGACAGGCACGAACAGGTGAGCCCAGGTGAGCACAGGCCTGGGCAGGTGAGCACAGGTGAGCCCAGATGAGCACAGGTAAGAACACGCCCAGGCAGGTGAGCACAGGTATGGACAGGTAAGGACAAGTACAGACAGGTGAGCCCAGGTGAGCACAGGTGAGCCCAGGTGAGCACAGGTATGGACAGGTACAGACAAGTAAGCCCAGGTGAGCCCAGGTGAGCACAGATATGGACAGGTAAGGACAAGTGAGCCCAGGTGAGCCCAGGTGAGCCCAGGTATGGACAGGTACAGACAGGTGAGCCCAGGTGAGCCCAGGTGAGCACAGTATGGACAGGTAAGGACAGGTGAGCCCAGGTGAGCCCAGGTGAGCACAGGTAAGGACACGCGGAGGCGGGTACGCCCAGGTGAGCCCAGGTGAGCCGGTATGGACAGGTGAGCCCAGGTGAGCCCAGGTGAGCCCAGGTGAGCACACGTGCGGGCAGGTGAGCACAGGTGAGCCCAGGTGAGCACAGGCCCGGGCAGGTGAGCACAGGTGAGCACAGGTATGGACAGGTAAGGGCAAGTACCGACAGGTGAGCACAGGTGAGCCCAGGTGAGCACAGGCCCGGGCAGGTGAGCACAGGTATGGGCAGGTGAGCCCAGGTGAGCCCAGGTGAGCCCAGGTGAGCAGGGCAGGTGAGCACAGGTATGGACAGGTGAGCACAGGTGAGCCCAGGTGAGCACAGGTAAGAACGGGTATGGACAGGTAAGGACAGGTACAGACAGGTGAGCACAAGTGAGCCCAGGTGAGCACAGGTATGGACAAGTGAGCCCAGGTGAGCCCAGGTGAGCACAGGTAAGGACAGGTACAGACAGGTGAGTACAGGTGAGCCCAGGTGAGCACAGGTGTGGTCCTGCAGCACCAGCTTGTGCGAGGTGATGCACAGGTGGCAGCGTTGGACAGGCTTGTAGCCCTGGCAGGTGAGACAGGTGGGCAGGTGAGACAGGTAAAAATATGGTGCGTGCCCAAAGGTCCCCCGCCAAAAATGTGGTTAAGCCACCGGTGTGCCCAGGTGTGCAGCACGTCCACTGTCAGCGTGGAAGCTGGTGAGCTTGGTCAGCCCTTGAGGTGCGACGGTGGCCAGTGACCAGGTAAACAAGATCTCCTGAAAATGCGGCCCAAAATGGTCCTGCAGCACCATGTGCTTAAAAGCAGGTGATGCACAGGTGTGCAGACAGCGTTGGGCTTGGTCCAGCCCTGGCAGGTGAGACAGGTGGGACAGGTGAGACAGGTAAAGAAAAACTCCCGTGAAAATCGGCCCAAAAACCTCAAAAAAACCGCCAAAAAATGTGATTAAACCAACCCAGGTGTGCCCAGGTGTGCAGCACCAGCGTTGGGCTTGGTCCAGCCCTGGCAGGTGAGACAGGTGGGACAGGTGAGACAGGTAAAGAAAAACTCCCGTGAAAATCGGCCCAAAAACCTCAAAAAACAGCCCAGGTGTGCCCAGGTGTGCCCAGGTGATGCACACGTGGAACGCGTTGGGCTTGGTCCAGCCCTGACAGGTGAGACAGGTGGGACAGGTAAACCCAAAATCCCCGTGAAAATTGGCCAAAAAACCTCAAAAAAAACTCAAAAAACCAGCCCAGGTGTGCTCAGGTGTGCCCAGGTGTGCCCAGGTGTGCAGCAGCCAGCGTTGGGCCTGGTCCAGCCCTGACAGGTGAGGCAGGTGGGGCCAAAAAACCAATTAAAAAACACCCTAAAAAGTCCAAAAGCCCCAAAAAAACCCCAAAAAAACCAGCCCACGTATGCCCAGGTGTGCCCAAATCCCCCCAATTTTCACCGTTTTTCTCCAAATTTTTGCCATTTTTCCCCCCTTTTTCCATTCCCAGGTGTGCCCAGGTAACCCCAAAATCCCCGTTTTTCACCCAAAAATCCTCATTTTTCACCCAAATTTCACGGGGGTTTTTTCATTTACCTCCTCCGAGCTGTGCCCAGGTGTGCCCAGGTGCACCCAAAATCCCCATTTTTCACCCCAAAATCCCCATTTTTCACCCCAAAATCCTCATTTTTAACCCAAATTTCACGGGGTGTTTTTCATTTACCCCCTCCCAGCCGTGCCCAGCTGTGCCCAGGCGCGCCCAGGTGTGCCCAGGTGTGCCCAGGTGTGCCCAGGTGCACCCAAAATCCCCATTTTTCACCCCAAAATCCCCATTTTACACCCCAAAATCCCCATTTTTAACCCAAATTTTACTGTTTTTTTTTTCATTTACCCCCTCCCAGGTGTGCCCAGGTGTGCCCAGGTGTGCCCAGGTGCCCCCAGGTGTGCCGAGGTGTGCCCAGGTAACCCCAAAATCCCCATTTTTCACCCAAATTTCACGGGGTTTTTTTCATTTACCCCCTCCCACCTGCCCCCAGGTGTGCCCAGCTGTGCCCAGGTGTGCCCAGGTGTGCCCAGGTGCGCTCACCTGTCTCTTGAGGCGCCGCTCCTTCTGCGCCCCGTAGTAGGTGAGGATTTTGAAGCTGGGGCACCAGCGCTTGAGCTCCATCTCCCAGTTGAGCATCACCGAGGTGGGCACGATGATCAGGTGAGGGCCCCAGCTACCTGCGCCCAGGTGAGACACCCGAAATGACCCTCAGGTGAGTCCTGGGAACCCCCAAACCTGCCCAGGTGTGACCCAAACCCCCCCAAACCTACCCAGGTGTGACCCAAACCCCCCCAAACCTGCCCAGGTGTGACCCAAACCCCCCAATAGGGCCCCCGGACCTGTGCCCAGGTGAGGGACAGTGAGACACCAGAAACGAAGGTGAAACCCCCCAATCTGCCCAGGTGAGGGCCCCAGCTACCTGTGCCCAGGTGAGAGACAGCCCCAGGGGAACCCGAAATGCCCAGGCCTCAGGGTGACCGAAAGCCCCCAAACTGCCCAGGTGTGACCCAAACCCCCCCAAGCCCCAACCTGTGCCCAGGTGAGAGACAGGTGGGACCCCAGAAACAAGCCCCACCCCAAACCTGCCCTGTGACCCCAGGTGAAAGCCCCATGACAGGTGAGACCCAAACAGCCCCAAACCTGCCCAGGTGAGTCCGGGAACCCCCAAACCAGCCAGGTGAGGGCCCCAAGTACCTGTGCCCAGGTGAGACACCCAAAATGAGCCTAACCACAGGTGAGTCCTGGGAACCCCCAAACCTGCCCAGGTGTGACCCAAACCCCCCAAACCTGCCCAGGTGAGGGCCCCAGGTACCTGTGCCCAGGTGAGAGACCCAAAATGAGCCTCAGGTGACTCCTGGGAACCCCCAAACCTGCCCAGGTGTGACCCAAACCCCCCAAACCTGCCCAGGTGTGACCCAAACCCCCCAAACCTGCCCAGGTGAGGGCCCCAGCTCCCAGGTGAGAGACAGGTGGGACCCCAGAAACAAGCCCCAGGGAACCCCAAACCTGCCCAGGTGTGACCCAAACCCCCCAAACCTGCCCAGGTGTGACCCAAACCCCCCAAACCCCAGGTGTGACCAACCCCTAAAGGGGCTCAGGTGAAAGCCCCAGGTACCTGTGCCCAGGTGAGAGACAGGTGAGGCACCCAAAAACGAGGCCCAGGGAACCCCCAAACCTGCCCAGGTGAGTCCTGGGAACCCCCAAACCTGCCCAGGTGAGTCCTGGGAACCCCCAAACCCAGCCAGGTGAGGGCCCCAAGTACCTGTGCCCAGGTGAGACACCCAAAATGAGCCTCAAGGAACCCCCAAACCTGCCCAGGTGAGTCCTGGGAACCCCCAAACCTGCCCAGGTGTGACCCAAACCCCCCAAACCTGCCCAGGTGAGGGCCCCCAGCTACCTGGGGCCCCAGAAACGAGCCCCAGGGAACCCCAAACCTGCCCAGGTGTGACCCAAACCCCCCCAAACCTGCCCAGGTGTGACCCAAACCCCCTAAAGGGGCTCAGGTGAAAGCCCCAGGTACCTGTGCCCAGGTGAGAGACAGGTGAGGCACCCAAAACGAGGCCCAGGGAACCCCCAAACCCGCCCAGGTGAGTCCTGGGAACCCCAAACCTGCTCAGGTGAGTCCTGGGAACCCCCAAACCCAGCCAGGTGAGGGCCCCAAGTACCTGTGCCCAGGTGAGACACCCAAAATGAGCCTCAAGCAACCCCCAAACCTGCCCAGGTGACCCAAACCCCCCAAAGGGGCCCAGGTGAGTCCTGGGAACCCCCAAACCTGCCCAGGTGAGTCCTGGGAACCCCCAAACCTGCCCAGGTGTGACCCAAACCCCCCAAACCTGCCCAGGTGAGGGCCCCAGCTACCTGTGCCCAGGTGAGACACCCAAAATGAGCCTCAGGTGAGTCCTGGGAACCCCCCAAACCTGCCCAGGTGTGACACAAACCCCCCAAACCTGCCCAGGTGTGACACAAACCCCCCAAACCTGCCCAGGTGTGACACAAACCCCCCAAACCTGCCCAGGTGAGGGCCCCAGCTACCTGTGCCCAGGTGAGAAACAGGTGGGGCCCCAGAAACGAGGCCCAGGGAACCCCAAACCTGCCCAGGTGTGACCCAAAGCCCCCCAAACCTGCCCAGGTGTGACCCAAACCCCCTAAAGGGGTTCAGGTGAAAGCCCCAGGTACCTGTGCCCAGGTGAGAGACAGGTGAGGCACCCAAAACGAGGCCCAGGGAACCCCCAAACCTGCCCAGGTGAGTCCTGGGAACCCCCAAACCTGCCCAGGTGAGTCCTGGGAACCCCCAAACCCAGCCAGGTGAGAGCCCCAAGTACCTGTGCCCAGGTGAGACACCCAAAATGAGCCTCAAGGAACCCCCAAACCCCCAGGCCCCGCCCAGGTGAGTCCTGGGAACCCCCAAACCTGCCCAGGTGAGTCCTGGGAACCCCAAACCTGCCCAGGTGTGACCCAAACCCCCAAACCTGCCCAGGTGAGTCCTGGGAACCCCAAACCTGCCCAGGTGAGTCCTGGGAACCCCCAAACCTGCCCAGGTGTGACCCAAACCCCCCAAACCTGCCCAGGTGAGTCCTGGGAACCCCAAACCTGCCCAGGTGAGTCCTGGGAACCCCCAAATCTGCCCAGGTGTGACCCAAACCCCCCAAACCTGCCCAGGTGAGGGCCCCAGCTACCTGCGCCCAGGTGAGACACCCGAAATGAGCCTCAGGTGAGTCCTGGGAACCCCCAAACCTGCCCAGGTGTGACCCAAACCCCCCCAAACCTGCCCAGGTGTGACCCAAACCCCCAAACCTGCCCAGGTGAGAAACAGGTGGGGCCCCAGGCGAGAAACAGGGAGCCCCAAACGAGCCCCAGGTGTGCAAACCCCCAAACCTGCCCAGGTGTGACCCAAACCCCCTAAAGGGGCTCAGGTGAAAGCCCCAGGTACCTGTGCCCAGGTGAGAGACAGGTGAGGCACCCAAAGCGAGGCCGGGAACCCCCAACCCAGTGGCCCCAAACCTGCCCAGGTGAGTCCTGGGAACCCCCAAACCCAGCCAGGTGAGGGCCCCAAGTACCTGTGCCCAGGTGAGACACCCAAAATGAGCCTCAAGGAACCCCCAAACCTGCCCAGGTGACCCAAACCCCCCAAAGGGGCCCAGGTGAGTCCTGGGAACCCCCAAACCTGCCCAGGTGAGTCCTGGGAACCCCCAAACCTGCCCAGGTGTGACCCAAACCCCCCAAACCTGCCCAGGTGAGGGCCCCAGCTACCTGTGCCCAGGTGAGAGACCCGAAATGAGCCTCAGGTGAGTCCTGGGAACCCCCCAAACCTGCCCAGGTGAGTCCTGGGAACCCCAAACCTGCTCAGGTGTGACCCAAACCCCCCTAAAGGGGCTCAGGTGGCCCCAGGTACCTGTGCCCAGGTGAAGTGGGAACCCCAACCTACCCAGGTGTGACCCAAACCCCAAAGGGGCTCAGGTGAGGGCCCCAGCTACCTGTGCCCAGGTGAGGCACAGGTGAGACACCGGAAATGAGGCCCAGGTGAGTCCTGGGAACCCCAAAATCGCTCAGGTGTGACTTGGAACCTCCTGAAGGGGCTCAGGTGAGGCCAAAATCTCCCTAAAAATGCACTCTGCGACAGCCCAGGTGTGTCCCGGTGTGCCCCGGTGTGCTCAGGTGTGCCCAGGTGTATCCCAGGTGTATGTCAGGCATACCCAGGTGTGCCCAGGTGTACCCCAGGTGTGCCCCGGTGTGCCCAGGTGTACCCAGGTGTACCCAGATGTATCTCAGGTGTACCCAGATGTACCCAGGTGTGCCCACATGCATCCAGGTGTGCCCCGGTGTATCTCAAGTGTACCCAGGTGTACCCAGCTGTACCCAGTCCCAGGTGTACCCAGGGTGCCAGGTACACAGGTGCAGTGTACCTTCCCAGGCCAGAGCCAAGGTGTGTCCATGGTTTTCCAGCACCAGGTACCTGTAGGCCAGGACAGCCCAGTGTCGGTGTACGTGGCCCAGTGCCAGGCCCAGTGTACCCAAGGGTACCCATGGATCCAGGCAACCACAGCCGAGGGTGCAGAGGAGGTTTTACGTGGTGTACCCAGTCAGTACACAATGAATGAGTAGGAGTAAGTGTGTAGTGGAGGTGTACCAGTGTACCAGTACCTTACCTGTCCCAGGTGTACCAGTGTCCAGCTGTGCCAGGTGTGCCAGTATCCCGTACCTTTCTCACCAGGTGAGCCAGAGGGTCGGAGGTTTTCACCAGGACCGGAATTCATGTACCCAGTTTACCTTTCGAGCCAGGTGAGCCAGAGCAGATGGTCTGATGGTCACCCCAGGTGTACCCAGGTGTATCCCATGTATCTCAGGTGTATCCCAGGTGTACCCAGGTGTACCCAGGTGTGCCCAGGTGTATCCCAGGTGCGTTACCTTTCTCGCAGGCCAGGTGAGCCAGCAGCGAGATGGTCTGGATGGTTTTGCCCAGCCCCATCTCGTCGGCCAGGATCCCGTTCAGCTTCTTCTCGTACATGGTGACCAGCCAGTCCAGCCCGATGTGCTGGTACTCTCGCAGCGTGCCCCGCAGCAGGTGCGGGATCGGCGTCTTCACCTGCGCAGGTGCGGCACAGAACCCTCAGGTGAGTGACAGAACCCACACCTGTGTCACAGGTACGCCCACGGTCACCAGCCAGTCCAGCCCGTGCTGGTACTCGCGCAGCGTGCCCCGCAGCAGGTGCGGGATCGGCGTCTTCACCTGCGCAGGTGAGGCACAGAACCGCCATGTGTCCAGGTGTGTCATAGGTGTGTCATAGGTGTGTCCCAGGTGTGTCAGTCAGGTCACATCCACAAGTGACAGGCAGGCCAGGCGGGCCAGTGGCAGTCAGCAATGTGAAGGCCAGGCCCCACACAGTGTGCAACAGACACAGTCCATGTGTCACAGTAACCAGTGTGCTCAGTCCCAGGTTCCATGTGCTACAAAATCCCCATATTCACCAGGTTTTCCCAGTTTGTGTTCCCAGGTATCCCAGGTGCCCAGGTGCCCAGTGTCAGTGTATCACAGATCAGGTGTGCCCAGGCACCAACCCAGGTGCGGTCAATCACAGACCTTGCCCAGGCGTGTGCCCCAGGTGTGCACAGGGTGTCCCAGGTATATCCATGAGTCCCAGTGTGCCCAGGTGTATCCCAGTGCGTCCAGGTGACCCAGGTGCCCAGGTGTTCCCAGGTGTGCCCAGGTGTGCCCAGGTAACCCAAATGTCCCATTTGTACCCAGTGTATCCCAGGGTTTTTGTTACCCCAGGTCCCAGGTGTACCAGGTGTACCTCAGGTGTGCCCAGGTGCGCTCACCTGCGTCATGGCCAGTGTGTACCCCTTGGGCTGCACGCTCTGTGTGTGTGCCCAGGTGTGCCCAGGTGTTCCCAGGTGCCCCCAGGTGTGCCCAGGTGTGCCCAGGTGTGCCCAGGTGTACCCAGGTGTGCCCAGGTGTGCCCAGGTGTATCCCAGGTGCCCAGGGTCCCAGGTGTATCCAGGTGTGCCCAGGTGTACCTGGTGTCCCACGGTGTCCCTTGGCTCCTTGTGTGTACCCAGGTGTGCCCAGGTGTCCCCAGGTGTCCCAGGTGTATCCCAGGTGCAGTGGCCCAGGTGCGCTCACCTGCGCGTGGCCAGCGTGTACCCCTTGGGCTGCAGGCTTGTGTGTGCAGTGTAGTGCCCAGGTGTATCCAGGTGCCCCAGGTGTGCCCAGGTGTATCCCAGGTGTGCCCAGGTGTATCCCAGGTGTACCCAGGTGCCCCCAGGTGTGCCCAGGTGTATCCAGGTGTACCCAGGTGTGCCCAGGTGTATCCCAGGTGCATCCCAGGTGTATCCAGGTGTGCCCAGGTGTATCCAGGTGTGCCCAGGTGTGCTCACCTGCGTCGTGGCCAGCGTGTACCCCTTGGGCTGCAGGCTCTGTGTGTGCCCAGGTGTGCCCAGGTGTGCCCAGGTGTATCCCAGGTGTACCGGGTGTGCCAGGTGTACCCAGGGTATCCAGTGTGCCCAGGTGTATCCCAGGTGTACCCAGGTGCCCAGGTGTACCCCAGGTGCCCAGGTGTATCCCAGTGTATCAGGTATCCAGGTGTGCCCAGGTCGCTCACCTGCATGTGCCAGTGTGTACCCCTTGGCGCGGCTCTGTGTGCCCAGCCCAGGTGTGCCGTGTACCATGTACCAGGTGTGCCAGGTGATCGCGGGCCCGTGCCCCGCCCCCCTGGGCGTGTGGCCCCGGCGCGGCTCTGTGGGCCGGTGTGCCGGGACCCAGGGCCGGCCCGCCAGTGCCAGGTGGCCCGGTCCGAGGGCCGGGGGTGTCCCAGACGTACCCAGGGCCAGGTGCCACTGGGGGGGCAGGGTACCTTGGGCTGCAGGTCCGAGCACACCTGCAGGTTGGCATACTGGGAGGGGTTAGAGCACACCGGGCAGGTGGGGAACCTGGGGGCGGGGGGACACACCGGTGCGGGGCCACCTGGGGGCCGCCCCTGCCCCCCCCTCCACACACCTGGTCTGGTGTGCTGTCGGCCCTGGGCAGGTGAACTGGGGTGGGCAGGTGGGCGGTGGGAACTGGGGGTTTGGGATACCTGGGAGGGGTTTAGAGCACACCTGGGCAGGTGTGGGATACCTGGGAGGGTCCCCAGCACACCTGGGCAGGTGTGGGATACCTGGGAGGGGTTTAGAGCACACCTGGGCAGGTGTGGGATACCTGGGGGTTCAGAGCACACCTGGGGGGCACAGACACACCTGTACAGACACACACACCTGTACAGGTACACACACACCTGTGCCAGCGGCACACACACACACCTGTACAGGCACACACACACACCTGTACAGGTTCACACACACTGGTCACACCTGTACAGGCCTAACACACAGCACACCTGTACAGGCACAGACACACCTGTACAAGTGCACACACACACACCTGTACAAGTGCACACACACACACCTGTACAAGTGCACACACACGCACCTGTACAGGTGCACACACACCTGTACAGGCACACACACGCACCTGTACAGGTGCACGCACACCTGTACACGGGGGCACACCTGTACAGGTCCCACACACACCTGTACAGGTCACACACACACCTGTACAGGCACACACACACCTGTACAGGTGCACACACACACCTGTACAGGCACACACACACACACCTGTACAGGGCACACACACACCTGTACAGGTGCACACACACACACCTGTACAGGCACAGACACAGCTGTACAGGCACACACACACCTGTACAGGTGCACACACACACCTGTACAGGCACACACACACACCTGTACAGGTGCACACACACCTGTACAGGTGCACACACACACACACCTGTACAGGCACACACACACCTGTACAGGTGCACACACACACACCTGTACAGGTGCACACACACACACACCTGTACAGGCACAGACACAGCGTGTACACACACACACCTGTACAGTGCTCACCTGTACAGGTGCACACACACACACCTGTACACAGGCACACACACACCTGTACAGGTGCACACACACACACCTGTACAGGTGCACACACACACACCTGTACAGGCACACACACACACCTGTACAGGCACACACACACACCTGTACAGGGGCGCACACACACACCTGTACAGGCACAGACACACCTGTACAGGCACACACACTGTACACTGTGCCTCACCTGTACAGGTGCACACACACACACCTGTACAGGCACACACACACCTGTACAGGCGCACACACACACCTGTACAGGCACACACACACACCTGTACAGCAACACACACCTGTACAGGTGCACACACACACCTGTACAGGCACAGACACACCTGTACAGGTGCACACACACACACCTGTACAGGTGCACACACACACTCACACACCTGTACAGGCACAGACACACCTGTACAGGCACACACACACACACCTGTACAGGTCACACACACACCTGTGCTCACCTGTACAGGTGCACACACACACACCTGTGCTCACCTGTACAGGTGCACACACACACACCTGTGCTCACCTGAGCGGGCACACACACACACCTGTACAGGTGCACACACACACACCTGTGCTCACCTGAGCGGGCACACACACACCTGTACAGGCACAGACACACCTGTACAGGTGCACACACACACACCTGTGCGCACCTGTACAGGCACACACACACCTGTACAGGTGCACACACACACCTGTGCACACCTGAGCGGGTCGCTAACACACCTGTACAGGTGCACACACACACCTGTGCTCACCTGAGCGGGCACACACACACACCTGTACAGGTGACACACCTGTACAGGTGCACACACACACACACGTGCTCACCTGTACAGGTGCACACACACACACCTGTGCTCACCTGAGCGGGTGCTGCTCGCGCCGGGGGCGGAGTCGCAGTCGGAGTCGGCGAAGGCGCCGCGGTAACGCTGCAGCAGCTCCTCCATGGGCAGCGCACCTGCAACACACCTGGCGTTACACCTGAGGGGTAAACACACCTGGGACACACCTGCAACACACCTGGGACACACCTGCAACACACCTGGGACACACCTGGGACACACCTGGGACACACCTGGCGTTACACCTGAGGGGTAAACACACCTGGGACACACCTGGGACACACCTGGCGTTACACACACCTGGGACACACCTAGGACACACCTAGGACACACCTGGGATCACACCTGGGACACACCTGAGGGGTTAAACACACCTGGGACACACCTGGGATCACACCTGGGACACACCTGGGGTTACACCTGGGACACACCTGCAACACACCTGAGGGGTTAAACACACCTGGGACACACCTGAGTCACACCTGGGACACACCTGGGGGCACACCTGGGACACACCTGAGGGTTACACACACCTGGGACACACTTGGGACACACCTGGAGCACACCTGAGACACACCTGGGGTTATACGTGAGGGTTAAACACACCTGGGGCCACCTGGGACACACCTGAGAGTCACACCTGGGACACACCTGAGAGGTTAAACACACCTGGGACACACCTGGGACACAGCTGGGACACACCTGGGACACACCTGGGGGCACCTGGGACACACCTGAGGGGTTAAACACACCTGGGACACACCTGGGACACACCTGGGACACACCTGCGACACACCTGGGGTTACACACACCTGGGGGCACCTGGGACACACCTGGCGTTACACACACCTGAGGGGTAAACACACCTGCGACACACCTGGGACACACCTGCAACACACCTGGCGTTACACACAACTGGGACACACCTAGGACACACCTGGGACACACCTGGGACACACCTGTAACACACCTGGGACACACCTGGGACACACCTGAGGGGTTAAACACACCTGGGACACACCTGGGGGCACACCTGGGACACACCTGAGGGTTAAACACACCTGGGACACACCTGGGACACACCTGGAGCACACCTGAGACACACCTGGGGTTAGACGTGAGGGTTAAACACACCTGGGGCCACCTGGGACACACCTGAGAGTCACACCTGGGACACACCTGAGAGTCACACCTGGGACACACCTGAGGGGTTAAACACACCTGGGACACACCTGGGTTACCTGGGGGTTATCTGAGTGACCTGAAACACACCTGGGTTATCTGAGAGTCACCTGGGACACACCTGGGACACACCTGGGGACACACCTGGGGACACACCTGGGACACACCTGGGGTCACACCTGGGGCACACCTGGGTCACACCTGGGACACAGCTGGGTCACACCTGGGACACACCTGGGTCACACCTGGGGGACACACCTGGGAATACCTGGGACACACCTGGGGACACCTGGGATTACCTGGGACACACCTGGGGACACCATTTTCCTGTATTTTGGGTTAATTTCAGGTGATTTTGGGTCACTCCCCTTCCCAGCCAGCTCATCCAGATGCTGCTCAGGGTTTTGGGGGATTTTGGGTGGATTTTGGGGTAATTTTTGGCTATTTTGAGGTATTTTTATGGGGTTTTTTTGCATTTTTGGGTATTCCAGGTAGGTTTTGGGTGAATTTTAGGCGATTTTGGGTCACTCGCCCTCCCTGGCCAGGTCATCCAAATCCTGCTCAGAGTTTTGGGGTATTTTGGGCGGACTTTGGGCTCATTTTTGGTTATTTTGGGCTATTTATATGATTTTTTTTGGTATTTCTGGCCATTTTTCTAAATTTTGGGTGAATTTCAGGTGATTTTGGGTCACCCCCCTTCCCAGCCAGGTCATCCAGCTCCTGCTCAGGATTTTGGGGGATTTTGAGTTGATCTTGGGCTACGTTTTTGGTTATTTGGGGATATTTTTATGAGTTTTTTTAATTTTTCGGTATTTTTTTGTATTTTGGGTTAATTTTGGGTTAATTTCAGGTGATTTTGGGTCACTCCCCTTCCCAGCCAGCTCATCCAGATCTTGCTCAGGGTTTTGGGGGATTTTGGGTTGGATTTTGGGGTAATTTTTGGCTATTTCGAGGTATTTTTATGGGTTTTTTTGCATTTTTGGGTATTCCACGTAGGTTTTGGGTGAATTTTAGGCGATTTTGGGTCACTCACCCTCCCTGGCCAGGTCGTCCAGCTCCTGCTGGTGATCGACGTCGCCCTCCAGGCGCTCCTGGGCGGCGATCGTGTCCTCCTCATCCTCACCTGGCCACGGGGACACACACACGTCAGCAAACCCAGCAAAACGGCACCAAACCGGCCAAAATTTGGCCAGAAATGGTCAAAAATGGCAGGAAATGGAGCAAAAGTGGCACCAAATTGCAGCAAATGGCACCAAAATGGCACAAAAATGGTCAAAAATGGCACCAAATGGAGCAAAAATGGAACCAAATTGCAGCAAATGGCACCAAAATGGACCAAAATGGTCAAAAATGGCACCAAATGGAGCAAAATGGAGCAAAAATGGAACCAAATTGCAGCAAATGGCACCAAAATGGCCAAAAATGGCCAAAAATGGCACCAAATGCAAAACATTGCAGAAATGGCACCAAAATGGCCAAAATGGCCAAAATGGCACCAAACGCAAAATGGCCAAAAATGGCACCAAATGGAGCGAAAGGCACCAAAATGGCACCAAAATGGCTAAAAATTGCACCAAATGGAGCAAAATGGAGCAAAAATGGAACCAATTTGCAGCAAATGGCACCAAAATGGCCAAAAATGGCAAAATGACAAATGGCACCAAAATGGCCAAAAATGGCACCAAATGGAGCGAAAGGCACCAAATTGCAGCAAATGGCACCAAAATGGCACCAAAATGGCCAAAAATGGCACCAAAATGGCACCAAATGGAGCAAAAATGGAACCAATTTGCAGCAAATGGCACCAAAATGGCCAAAAATGGCACAAAATGGCCAAAATGGCAGAAAATGGCACCAAATGGAGCAAAAATGGAACCAAATTGCAGCAAATGGCCCAAAATGGCCAAAAATGGCACCAAATGGCACCAAAATGGCCAAAAATGGCACCAAATGGAGCGAAAGGCACCAAATTGCAGCAAATGGCACCAAAATGGCACCAAAATGGCCAAAAATGGCACCAAAATGGCACCAAATGGAGCAAAAATGGAACCAATTTGCAGCAAATGGCACCAAAATGGCCAAAAATGGCACCAAAATGGAGCAAAATGGCCAAAAATCGGGACAAACAGCACTAAACTGCAGCAAATTGAATGAAAATGGCAAAAAACAGCACCAAATTGCACCAAAATGGCCGAAAATGGCTGAAAATTGCAGCAAAATGGCACCAAATGGCCAAAAAATGGCAGAAAATGGGAAAAAATGGCCAAAAATGGCAGAAAATGGCACCAAATGGAGCAAAAATGGCACCAAATTGCAGAAAATGGCACCAAAATGGAACAGAAATGGCACCAAAACGGCCAAAAATGGCACCAAATGAAAAAAATGGCCAAAATTGGCAGAAAATGGAAGTAAATGGCACCAAATTGGCTGAAAATGAGCAAAAATGGCTCCAAATTGCAGCAAATGGCACCAATATGGTCAAAATGGCTCCAAATGACCAAAAATTGGCCTCAATGGCACAAAAATGGCACCAAATGGCACCAAAATGGCCAGAAATGGCAGAAAATGGCACCAAATGGAGGAAAAACGGCAGCAAGTTGCAGCAAATGGCACCAAAATGGAACTAAAGTGCAGCAAAATGGCCAAAAATGGCACCAAAATGGCCCAAAATTGAACAAAATGGAAAAAATGGCAGCAAAATGGTAAAAAATGGCACCAAAGTGGCAAAAAATGAGCAAAAATTGGACCCAATGGCACCAAAAAGGCCAAACTTGGCAGAAAATGGCACCAAAGTTGTCAAAATTGAATAAAAATGGCCCAAAATGGCACCAAAATGGCACCAAATGACAAAAAATTGGCCACAAATGGCTCCAAATGGAACCAAAATGGCACCAAATTGCAACAAATGGCACCAAAAAGGAACAGAAATGGCACCAAAATGGCCAAAAATGGCACCAAAATGGCCAAAAATAACAACAAAGTGCAGCAAATGTCACCAAAATTGCAGCAAATGCAGCAAAATTGGCACCCAAAGGAACCAAATGGCACCAGGATGGATAAAAATTGAATCAAAACGGCAGAAATTGGCAGAAAATGGCACCAAATGGCCCCAAAATAGCCAAAAATGGCACCAAAATGGCCAAAAATGCAGCAAAATGGCCAAAAATGCAGCAAAAACGGCACAAAATTTGCAGCAAATGGAGCAAAAATGGAACTAAAGCGCAGCAAAATGGCCAAAACCAGCACCAAAATGGCCCAAAATGGCAAAAATAGAACCAAAACGACCAAAAAAGGCAGAAAATGGCAGAAAATAGCAGAAAATGAGGCAAAAATGGCACCAAATTGCAGCAAATGGCACCAAAATGGCACCAAAATGACCAAAAATGGAAAAAAACCTGCAAAAAATGGCAGAAAATGGCATCAAATGGAGCAAAAACGGCACCAAATGGCCCCAAAATGGCCAAAAATGCGGCAAAAATGGCACCAAAATGGATAAAAATTGAATCAGAATGGTAAAAAATGGCAGAAAATGGCACCAAATGGAATGAAAATGGCCAAAAATGGCAGAAAATGGCACCAGAACGGCACCAAATGGAGCAAAAATGGCCAAAAATGGCACCAAAATGGATAAAACTTGAATCAAAATGGTAAAAAACGGCAAAAATGGCACCAAATGGCCCCAAAATGGCCAAAAATGCAGCAGAAATGGCACCAAATTGAATGAAAATGGCCAAAAATGGCACCGAAATGGCACCAAATGACCAAAAATTGGCCCCAATGGCACCAAAATGACCAAAAATTGAACAAAATTTAAAAAAATGGCAGAAAATGGCAGAAAATTGAGGAAAACCGGCACCAAATGGCACCAAAATGGCCAAAAATGGCCAAAAATGGCACCAAATTGCAGCAAATTGAACAAAAATGGCACCAAAATGGCCAAAAAATGAATCAGAATGGCAGAAAATGGCCCCAAATTGAACGAAAACGGCCAAAAATGGCCAAAAATGGCACCAAAACGCAATGAATTGAACAAAAATGGCCCCAAATTGCAGCAAATTGACTAAAAATGGCCAAAAATGGCACCAAATTTCAGCAGATCGAACAAAAATGGCCCCAAATTGAACAAAAATGGCCAAAAATGGCCCCAAATTGAACAAAAATGGCCAAAAATGGCCCCAAATTGCAGCAAATTGAACAAAAACAGCACCAAAATGCAACGAATTGAACAAAAATGGCAGAAAATGGAGCAAAATGCAATGAATTGAACAAAAATGGCACCAAAATGGCCAAAAAATGAATCAGAATGGCAGAAAATGGCACCAAATTGAACAAAAATGGCCAAAAATAGCACGAAAATTCAACAAATTGAACAAAAATGGCCCCAAATTGACCAAAAATGGCCAAAAAATGGCGCAAAATTGCAGCAAATTGAACAAAAACGGCACCAAATTGACCGAAAATGGGCAAAAATGGCCCCAAAATGGCAGAAAATGGCCCCAAATTGAACAAAAATGGCCAAAAATAGCACCAAAATGCAACAAATTGAACAAAAATGGCCCCAAATTGAACAAAAATGGCCAAAAATGGAACAAAATGCAATGAATTGAACAAAAACGGCACCAAATTGCAAGAAATTGAACAAAAGCAGCAGAAAATGGCCAAAAAATGAATCAGAATGGCAGAAAATGGCCCCAAATTGAACGAAAATGGCCAAAAATGGCACCAAAATTCAACGAATTGAACAAAAATGGCCAAAAAATGGCACCAAATTGCAGCAAATTGAACAAAAACGGCACCAAATTGACCGAAAATGGGCAAAAATGGCCCCAAAATGGCAAAAAATGGCCCCAAATTGAACAAAAATAGCCAAAAATAGCACCAAAATGCAACAAATTGAACAAAAATGGCCCCAAATTGAACAAAAATGGCCAAAAATGGAGCAAAATTGCAGCAAATTGAACAAAAACGGCACGAAATTGACCGAAAATGGGCAAAAATGGCCCCTAAAATGGCAGAAAATGGCCCCAAATTGAACAAAATGGCCAAAAATGGCACCAAAATCAAATTGAACAAAAATGGCCCCAAATTGAACAAAAATGCCAAAAATGGAGCAAAATGCAATAAATCGAACAAAAACGGCACCAAATTGCAAGAAATTGAACAAAAATGGCAGAAAATGGCCAAAAAATGAATCAGAATGGCAGAAAATGGCCCCAAATTGAACGAAAATGGCCAAAAATGGCCCCAAAATTCAACGAATTGAACAAAAATGGCCAAAAACAGCACCAAATTGCAGCAAATGGAACGAAAATGACCAAAAATGGCACCAAATTGCAGCAAATTGAACAAAAATGACCAAAAATGGCACCAAATTGCAGCAAATGCAACGAAAACGGCACCAAAATTCAACAAATTGAACAAAAATGGCCCCAAATTGACCGAAAATGGCCAAAAATGGCCCCAAATTGCAGCAAATGGAACAAAAATGGCCAAAAATGGCCAAATAATGAATCAAAATGGCAGAAAATGGCCCCGAATTGAACGAAAACGGCCAAAAATGGAGCAAAAATGCAACAAATTGAACAAAAATGGCCCCAAATTGAACGAAAATGGCCAAAAACGGCCCCAAAAGGGCCCCAGGCCGGGTCTCACCTTCCTCCTCCTCAGCCTCGAACTCCTCATCTTCCTCACGGGGCCCCCAGGGCGGGGGAGGGTCCCGGCCCCGCCGCAGCACCTGGGGGGGAGGGGACAGGTGAGCTTGGACACCAAAAACCCAAAAATCCCCCCAAAAATGCCCAAAATCCCGAAGATTTTCCCCCAAAATTCATTAAATGGACCCCGAAAATTGAATTAAAAATTCCCTAAATTGGTCACAGTGAGGGACACCAAAAAAACCAAAAAAATCCCCCAAAAAACCCCCAAAATTGTGAAGATTTTACCCCAAAATTCACTGAATTGACCCCAAAAATCGGCAAAATTCACTTAAAAAAATTCTTAAATTATTCACAGTGAGGGACACCAAAAACCCAAAAAAAACCCAAGAAACATCCCCAAAAAATGCCCCAAAAAACCAAAAAAACCCCTCAAAATATAAAAAAGAATCTCCAAAATTCTGGAGATTTTACCCCAAAATTCACTGAATTAACCCCAAAAATCAGCGAAATTCAGTTAAAAATTCACTGAGTTGGTCACGGTGAGGGACAGGTGAGGGACACCAAAAAAACCAAAAAAATTCCCCAAAAAATCCCAAGAAAATCTCCCCAAAATATCCAAAAAGATTCCCAAAAAAACCCCAAAAAATCCCCCCAAAAAACCAAAAAAATCCCAAAAAACAAAAAAAAAATATAAAAATCCCCCCCAAAAAATAAAAAAATTCCCCAAAATTCTGAAGATTTTGCCCCAAAATTCACTAAAATGACCCCAAAAATCAGCGAAATTCACTGAAAAAAATCCTTAAATTATTCACAGTGAGGGACAGGTGAGGGACACCAAAAAAATTCCCCAAAAAATCCCAAGAAAATCCAAAAAAAATGCCCAAAAAATCAAAAACCCCTCAAAATATCAAAAAAATCTCCAAAATTCTGGAGATTTTACCCCAAAATTCATTAAATTGACCCCAAAAATCAGCAAAATTCACTGAAAAAATTCACTGAGTTGGTCACGGTGAGGGACAGGTGAGGGACACCAAAAACCCCAAAAAATCCTAAAAAAATCCGGAAGAAATCCGCACAAAAAATCCCCAAAAATAAAAAAAATCCCCCCCAAAAATCCCCAAAAAGTAAAAACAATCCCCCAAAAACACCCCCCAAAACAATGCCCCAAAAATCCCCAAAACAACCCCAAAAAATCCCAAAAAAATCCCCACAAAAAATCCCCACCAAAAATTCCCAAAAACTCCCAAGACAATCCCCAAAAATGCCCCCAAAAATCCCAAAAAAATCCCCAAAAAAAAAACAATCTCCCAGAAATGCCCCAAAAAATCCCCCAAAATCCCAAAAAAATCCCCCCAAAAATCCCGAAAATATCCCCACAAAAAATCCCCACCAAAAATTCCCAAAAAATCCCAAAACAATTCCCAAAAATCCCCCAAAAATCCCCCCCAAACCCCCCAAAACCCCAAAAATAAAAAGCAATCCCACAAAAATACCCAAAGAAAAATTCCCCAAAAGTCCCTAAAATATCGCCCAAAAATCCCCAAAATATCCCCAAAAAATTCCCCAAAAATTCCAAAAAAAATCCCCAAAAAATCCAAAAACTCAAAAAAATGCCCCAAAAATAAAAACAAATCCCCCAAAATCCCAAAAAATCCCCCAAAAATCCCAAAAAGTCCCCCAAAACCTCATCAAAAAAAAAAAAATCCCCCAAAATCCCCAAAATATTAAAAAAAAAATGCCCCCAAATCCCCCCAAAAAAACCCCCAAAAATTCCCCCCCCAAAAAAGAAAATCCTCCAGAAATCCCCCCCAAAAATTCCCCAACGTTTGCAATGGTTTCCCTCAAAATTGGGCCAGGGTGGGGGCGGGGCAGGGGGGGTGGGGCGCTCCACCGGGGGGGGGCTATGTGATGGGGGCGGGGCGTTACCTGCAGGGGGTGTTACCCGCAGGGGCGGGGCCAGGTCGGGGTGGGGGCGGGGCATTACCTGCGGGGGGTGTTACCCTGGGGGGCGGGGCTATGTGAGGGTGGGGGCGGGGTGTTACCTGCGGGGGGCGGGGCTATGTGAGGGTGGGGGCGGGGTGTTACCTGCGGGGGCGGGGCCAGGTGAGAGGGTGGGGGCGGGGCGTTACTTGTGGGGGGTGGGGCCAGGTGAGGGTGGGGGCGGGGCGTTACCTGCGGGGGGTAGGCAGGGCCAGGTCAGGATGTGGGAGGGGCATTACCTGCGGGGGGCGGGGCTATGTGAGGATGGGGAGGGGCGTTACCTGCGGGGGCGTGGCTATGTGAGGGTGGGGCGGGGCGTTTACCGGCGGGGGCGTTACCTGCAGGGGGCGGGGCTATGTGAGGGTGGGGGTGGGGCGTTACCTGCGGGGGGCGGGGCTATGTGAGGGTGGGGGCGGGGCGTTACCTGCGGGGGGCGGGGCCAGGTCAGGATGTGGGAGGGGCGTTACCTGTGGGGGGCGGGGCTATGAGAGGGTGGGGGCGGGGCGTTACCTGCGGGGGGAGCGGCCCCAGGAGGGCCCCCCGGGGGGCGGGGCTATGTGAGGGTGGGGGCGGGGCGTAACCGGGGGGGGGCCAGGGGCGAGGGTGGGCGCCGGGGCGTTACTTGTGGGGGGTGGGGCCAGGTGGCAGGGTGAGACCGGGCGTTCCCGCGGGGGCGACACCTGCAGGGGCAGGTGACATGTGAGGGTGGGGGCGGGACGTTCTGCGGGGGGGGCTATATGAGGATGGGGGCAGGGCTATGTGAGGGTGGGGGCGGGGCGTTACAGGTGGGCCGGGGCTACCCGAGGGTGGGGCGGGCGTTACCTGTGGGGGGAAGGTCCCCAGGAGGTCCCCCAGGGCCCGGGGGGGGCTCTCGGCCGAGGCTGCGGAACAGAAGGGGGGGGGAGGGGCCAGGTGAGCTCAGGGACACCTGGGCAGGTGCAGGTGACACCTGGGCTCCCGTGGGTGACACCTGGGCAGGGGCAGGTGACACCTGGGCACCCGTGGGTGACACCTGGGCACCCGTGGGTGACACCTGGGCAGGTGCAGGTGAGGTCACAGCACCCACTGGTGACACCTGGACCCCACCCACATCACCCAGGTGACCCCAAACCCCCTGAGATGCCCCCAAACCCCCTCAGGTGACCCCAAACCTCTGAGAACCTCCCCAGGTGACCCCAAACCTCCCCAGGTGAGTTCATCACCCCCCCAGGTGACCCCAAACCCCTCCAGGTGACCCCAAAACCCCCCCAGATTCTCTTTCCATCCCCCAGGTGACCCCAAACCTCTGAGAACCTCCCCAGGTGACCCCAAACCCTGCCCAGGTGACCCCAAACCCCCTGAGATGCCCCCAAACCCCTCCCAGGTACCCCCAAACCCCCAGGTGACCCCCAAACCCCGAATCCCCCAGACACCCTGAATCCCCCAAACCCCCTCCAGGTGACCCCAAACCCCCGAGATGCCCCCAGACCCCTCCAAGTGACCCCAAACCCCTCCAAATTCCCTCCAGGTGACCCCAAACCTTTCCCAAACCCCCTGAGATGCCCCCCAGACCCCTCAGGTGACCCCAAACCACCTGAGATGCCCCCAAACCCCCTGAGATGCCCCCAAACCCCTCCAGGTGACCCCAAACCACCTGAGATGCCCCCAAACCCCCCCTGAGATGCCCCCAGACCCCCTGAGATGCCCCCAAACCCCCTGAGATGCCCCCAAACCCCCTGAGATGCCCCCAAACCCCCCTGAGATGCCCC